>NW_020450894.1:438485-523931 GCF_003343035.1 Apteryx rowi | reverse complement strand
GCTGCGGGCAAACGGCGGTTCGCGCTCGCCCTTGGCAGGGCGCGGGGACCGTTGCTGGGGCCGTTGCTGCAGCCGCAGCCAGGCGCTGCCTCAGCGGCGCCTCCGCGCGGCTCCTCCCGCCAAGGGAGGGCCAAGGTTTTGCCCGGGGCAGCGGCGGCGGCGGCTGGAGGGCGCTTTGGGGCGGTGGGGCGGCAGCCGGGCACGGGCGTGGGCGTTGGGCTGCCCGCGTGCGGGCTGGCGGGTCAGAAAAACCCTTCTGAGGCGGTCGGCGGAGCTCGGGGTGCCCCCGAGGCCCTGCCAGGTCTCTCCTTCCCGGCCTGCGGGTCCTTCATCTGCCGGGGATCACCGTGGGGACAGAGCCCCCCGCACCACGCTGGGCGCCACGGTGTGCGGTCGCGACCCAGCTGCCAACCCCGTCTCCAGAGATAGTGTTTGTTTTTTTAATTAAGTAACTTCCATACGCTTTGGCAAGCATTCCTGTTGAAAGAAGCACCCTTCGTTGTCTCCAGTTGCTTTACGCATCGTGTTAGCAGAGGTGTTTGTGGTGGTAAACACATGGAGGAACTGAGCCAGGTCAAGCTTAGCTTTGCTTGGGCCTCCAGCGCGCCTGGCGGCAGGAGAGGGGAGGCTCGCGGTAGGAATGAGGGTTTGGGGAGGCCAAGGATGCTATCCCTTGCTTGCCCTTTCACGCCTAAAATGCTTGCAGAGCTGCTACATTTGTTCAGTTTACCTTTATGGTGTAGAAATAGCTGGCTTTGTGTCTGGATGTGCATTTTAGATTGATTTCTTTCTTCCAAAAAAAAAAAAAAAAGGCAGGTCAGTTTATAGTTATTTTTCATTTGTGGACCTTACACAAAATGTTTGTGTTGCAGACATCCAGGGAATTACTCCTTTCAGGGAGGTTTATACTGAGATCTAGAAACTTTACTGCTTTTTAATTGCAGAAGCTGAATTTTGTAAGAACTACAGTCTGGGCCAAATTTCCTTGTTCAGACATCAGGACGGCCACTATAAATATATAGTAGGATGCCTGACTTCTTATCCTATTGTTTTGTTCTTTGAGTGTAGGTTTAATTTTCATTGCCTCTCTCCTGTGAGCATAGCTTTGACTCTTTCTTGCTGCATCAGTTAGGCCATCATTATCTCTCTTCTGCTTGTTCAGTGACATCTTGCCTTCCACTTAAGATGTCATGTGTCTAGGTGGTCTTCTTAAAAAGCTAAAACTGTTGCAACACTGGTAGGTGCTGTGTGTGCTATTGTAATATCAACTTGTTTTTTTTGACTTGGAATACCTAGGCTGGAAGGGGTAGGAGAGAGGTGGAACTGAAAATTATGTTGAAGTTGATGAAATCATGGACCAAACCAACAGTGGCAGTGTATTTCAGCATCGTGCCTCTCCAGCCCCCTAAGCCTCTTTAGTCCACACCACACCTTTCTAGTCCATTTATGAACAAGTCCTGATTATCAGATGCTGTGGACTAACAAAGACTTACACTCTTGTTGGAAGTGTGGGAACATTGGCTAAGGTAACAAGGAGGCATTTTTTAGAGTTGTTTTGTGTGTGTGTTTCTAACCAGCCTTAAATTGGCCTTTAACAGTAGTGTATTGAAAACACTTAAGTCTTGATATCTGTACAAGCCATCCCAAACAAAAGACTGGTAGTTGGTAAGTGATGAAACATAAGTCTTATGAATATAAGTCATGCCAGGTCAGACCTGAGAGCCACCCAGCTCAAACTCCCTCTTGAGAGCAGCTAGTAGCAGATGCTTAGGAAAGAGCATTAGAAAAGAGATCTTTCCCTTGTGTATCCTTCCAGATGACAAAAGACAGTGGTTTCCTTGGTCAGGGGTTTTATTCAGGTTATTTGTTATAGCAAAAACTAGGGAAACTGTTGCCCCTCATACACACACTCCCTATCATGATTTTGCCTATTGACTTTAGTTTGACACTTTGTGTCCATTATGTCCTATTGCAGCAAATTTCACAATTTAATGATACTTTTTCCCCCATGCAATGCAATTAATTCCTACCACTGTACAATGTTCCCTTGTTCTCTTACTATGTAGCAATTATTTCCTTATGAGCTATTCTTGCTTTTTTTTCTTCACAATCAATATCCACTAAAAGCCGGTTTGTTACTGACTAGCACAGCATGTTTCGACTCCAATAAAATATTGTCTGCTTTAGTAATGTTTTCCTGTCTAGAAGGACTATGGGTTATGTTCCTGTCTTCTATAAATGCACATGTCAACATAGGCCTTCTTATCTTGGCCTAAGTCCTGGCTGACCGCACCCCTCAAGCACTGCTGTCATTGCAATCTGTGCGTGCAGATTTTTATAGCATGTTTGTTCCAGTTTGCTCTCTGGTTGTGTAACTCTTAAATCTATAGAAATAACATATGGGGACTGGTATGCCAAGTATGGTGACAGGAAGGACATAATTCTCTACAGAACATGAAACGTGCAGGTAGCAATGTCTACAATGTCTACTTCACTGTGATTTTTTTTCTTTCTTTCTTTTTTTTAATGCACCAATTATAAATCTTTAGGAATTTAAAGTTTTGCTGACTGAAAGTATGAAGAGTGCATATTTGATGCATTAGATTAGGATTTTCATTCTGTCCCCACCATTTGATAGTGAGCAGTTTGTTTTGCTAAGAAAAACGTTCCACCGCAAACTGACTTCTCTGAAGTAGCTACAGTTACTTCCTTAGGGTTTGACACACGTCTCTTGGACCCCTTCCTGTTCTGGGCAAAACTCACATGTTAATTTTTTTCCTTGCATCAACACCAGGAAGAAAACTGGCTAAATATAATTCTTTATCTTTTCAGAAGAGGGAAATGAAGCTCTGATCATGCTGCTTTCATAGTTGCTTATGGAGAGGCCTAACTTCAGTAATCCTTAGAGCCTAGCCGCAGGTCTCTATATAAAAGTAGCATGAGAGGCTAGAATTTTAGGATAGACACTTATGCTAACAGTAACTATGACTCTGTATTGAAAAATATATATATATATGTATGTACTAAAAAATATATAGAATGTGTATTTAGTGTGTGTGTATGTGTGTATACATACATACATATATATATATATATAAAAGCTTATAGCAGTTATAATAGGATCTAAGCAACATGGACTCTAAAATGGTCTAAGTAAGATTCACTCCTGTCTTATTTGTTTGGAGGGTTTATGGCCTTTGTTTCTGCTATCTGTAATTTCATGTTAAGTCGATACAGGTCATCGGGAATAGAGGAAGGCAGGAAGAGAAAAGTGTAGATTATGGATTTGCAATTTGGTGAGTGATGGCAAAAGGGGGTAGAAGCTGTAGGGTGCTTGTGCGGAGAAAGCACAGCCAGGGAGGGAAAGGAGGGCTGGGATGGTTACCTTTCTAGAGTTGCATTAAAGTAACGGTAGGGTGCATTTATAGAGGGACACCATACCTTGCTGAAACATGCTATCAAGAAAATCATACATCTGAGGAGACCAAAAAGGGAAGTTGCAGATGACTCTTGCTAGCCCTATTATTAACTGCTTGAAGCGAAAGTAGCTCTGCTTTGCCTTTTTTTTTTCCCCCTCAAAAAACAAACCTTAGGTGAGAACTAAACTGAAAGAGGGACTGTCTGAGATTTTTTCCCACAAATAGAAATGAAGGGAAGAGACTGACAGGATGTTTACATGCCATTCCGTATATGCCAAGTACACAGCTGAGTGTTGTATGGGAGAGAATAAGGAAGCAGAGAAGAGGGTGGGGTGGAGCAGTTGGTATCAATTAGGGTGTGGGAGTGTGAAGGAAAAAGCATTAAGCCCCTGACCTGGTAGAGGGAAAGGTGTAAAACACTGGGGTGGGAGGGAATCCACACGGTACCCATGAAATGAAGAATGGAGCACTCCAGTACTGAATGGGAAAAAAAGGCACTTGGCATAAGGGAAGACAGTGGAGGTTCAGGAGACCCTGGAAAAAAATCAGTGGCTGTGTGGTCAGACTGAGAGAATTAGATCATGATAAATATGGTGAGTAATGGAGAGGCCCAAATCTTTAAACATAGCATAAGCTTGGGCTGTTGAACTCTCTGGGCTTGAACTTTTCTTGAAATAAATGGTAAGTGATCTTAGGAGGGTATCTCATCTCTTGCAGCTGTCTGTGGTTTTCTGTGTTACGGACTCACAAGAACAGAAGAATAAGGACCCCTGTTCAACCTACACTTTCTCCTGAAGGAGAGGCATGCCACACATCTGTCAAACACTATATGCAAGTTGTCTTGGCATCTCTAAACATAGATGTGACACCCTCTAAAGTGGTAGATGACCTAACCTGTACAAAACTTGCATTTGACAGGATTCTAGGGCTCTATAGTCTTTCATACGTCCTTTTTAATTGAAGCCGAGAAGCAGTCTTTTACAGGATTTGTGTTCCCCTCTAGTTCCATTAGAATAGCATCTAGCTCTGGCCAGATAATATATTTGCTTGGACAGGATGTAACTTTGGGCAGAGGTAATAAACACCTCATCAGTGAAGAGCTGATGATTATTGGGAACCTCCAAATGACCTTCTGCTGAGTCTGTCAGCCATGTCAGCATTCTCAAATGCTCCCACCTCTCTAATTTACAAACTGCTTGGGCCCAGCGTGGGAAGCTGGGAGGGACATCCCTGGATGGAGAGGCAGGCATGTGAGAAGAAGGAGGAGGAGAAGGCAGCTGTATCTGTTCTGAGAGGGTGGATAGTAGAAAGTATTAGGAGCTTGGGAAACCCTTGTGCACTTTTTGAGATTTGGAAAACTGTGTTTTACCAATAAAAACTAGATCATTCAAGCTGTTAAAAGTGTAGTTGATAACAAATTACTTTTGGCTATTACTAGTTAGATTTGAACTGATAGCGTAGGGGCGAAATGCTCCAGATTCTGTTTCTAATCCCTCAAGCAGTTCAGACACCTGTTCTTATGTTCTTAATGAATCTTCTTCCCCTCTTCGCAGGTGTGGGAATACAGATATATCCATTAGAGGTGTTAGCACATACAGATAATAGGCACTGGGAGAAGGATGAAAACTCTCCCTCTCTTTCCATGGAAGGAGGATGAAGACTCTCCCCTTCTTTTCAGGTTGTCAAGGAGCAGAGCGTTCTCGTTTTGGAGTCCAAGGGGACACCATTGCTTTGATTTGTCCCAGCAGGAACTAACACAAACAGAACCGAGTCAGTAGACTTAATGATAAAACTCATACTATAACTCGCAACCAGACAAAAGCCATTGTTTTGTCAAAAATGCTTTTAAGATCTAATGGAGGTCTGATATTTAAAGCTGGCTTGTTTTTACATTTAACGTGTCACACTTGTTTTGAGATAAAATAAACTTAAATAACATTACCTTGAAGAAGAATACTTATATCATGTACTATGGTGTTACAGAAACTTCGATAAACTGACTGCAGTAACCAACGTGGAAACCTTTGGTATTGATTAGAATTGAGCTGTATTTCATGGAAATTTCATTTCAAAAGATCATGATAATACCAAATATACAGCCACAAGAGTGAGGAGGAATTAGAAGCATTAGAGCTAATGATGAAAAAAGTGACATAACAGGCTTCTGTTACTGACGAGTGTTTCAATTATGGAGATGATCCAGTCAGAAATAAGAACCTGCCCACGCACTGGCGTTTTACTTAATTGGTGATCTGTGTGACACTGTGTGGAGGAATACAGAGAGGTTAAGGAAGGCTGCGAGCATATTACTTTTGTCAATGATACGCAGAACCAGATGACTTTAGAAAGCATGCTAAAATCTATTCAGTTATAGGTAGATGATAGCAAAAAGAGGGGATTTAATGCAAATGAAATACCAGTGGTGGCCTGGACATAATTGCCAGATGTGGCCTGAATATTTTCTAAAATTGAGGGACTGGCAAGACAAGTTGAATAGATCTCTAAAGCTAGCTTTTCATAATTTGTAGAAGTATGTCACAGTAACTCTACCTCACAAAATATTGCGAATTAACTTTGTGGCATTTCAAAGTGATATCAGTGATAAAATAGGAAGTACCTCTAAAATTATTATAGTACTACAGTGAAACTGTTGTTTTCTCTTAGTTTTCTGCTCATAAGGCTTAATTCATAAGTCTGAGGAGCAGGTTTGGCTGAGAATAACAAATATTCACAGCATAACAAAGTTATTCTGAAAAAGTCACTAGAGCTACTGTGGTAGCTTCAATATGTGGATTATGTCACAAGTAAAATGATTGATCTTGGCTTCAACAGGGTCCTAACTGTTATTTTATGTCCTGAAATGTCTGGCTTATGGCTGATAGTTGTATATTCTGGAAACATCTAGAGCAAGAATGGTGCAGGTAGCCTCTGCCTCCATGCAGAACATGCCAAAGAGAGCCTGTGCCCATTAAGGCCCTTGAGCTCTTTCTTCCTGCACATAGCTCTCTGTGGTTCACAAATTAAGTGTGGCAATAGACTCCTCCTGTTGTTGATAGGTTCTGCCTTTTCCCCCTTCATTAGGGGGAGATAAAATTTTTCTAAATGAAGGTTAAGAACTTATTCCCTTTTTCTTGGTTTAACCCCTTCCTCTCAAAATAAAATTCCTTCCAGTTTAACTCAACTATCAAGGGAGAAGAAACCTAAATAACTTGACTAATTCCATTGGTAAACAACAAACACGTATTGCTGTAATCACTTGGGGTGGATTTCCACTGTGTGATTTCTTTGCCTTTTTTTTTTTTTTTTKTGACATCAATATCTTGAATGTCAGCTGGAATGAAAGTATTTACTCATAGTCATTATCTGTAGGCTTGCAGCTTTTCTTCGCTTCCTTGGGTTAAGGGAAGAGATGGCCTTGCCAGTTCTGAAGAATCTTGATAAGTTTTCTAGGTCTCTATGTACTTGCAAATCTAGACTTATAGCTGGAGTCCCTACTACTTTGAATGTCTGTTGCTTCAAAGCTAGGCAAAGCAGCATACAATTTGACTTTAAATGACAGAATGTTTTATTAATAAAATCATCCAAATAATGGATAATTGGAATATCATAGAATTGATGACAATATTGTTTCCATATTAAAAGCACAAAATTAGGGGATAACATAGTCTATCAGCCACCCTTCAATACATGAAAAAGTCTTAAATAACAACAGAAAAGCTATTACTATTTTTTAGGCTCAGACTTGAACTTTCCTTAGGCGTGGTGGTTCTTGGGAAGAATCTGGTTTTTGATCTAATTTGAGGTGTAACTTTTTTTCTAAATCAAGTCAGTGAGTATAACAATGAGAAGACAAAAGGGCTGGGGAAGCAGCTCACCTCACTTATATTCTCACTGCTGCCTTGAAAGATCTCCTGTCCCTTCATATGAAGTATCACAACTGATTTGCAGCTGTCATTTTTCCTTTTTCCCAATAGTGACACTGGGTTTATGTGCGTGTGGACAAGTTGCATGGATTTCTAAGTGTGTTCTCGCTTATAGACTCACTGAGATTTGATCTGTTGTCTAAATATACTTAATAGCTTTTACTAGACTTAGGAAATAAACATCATCATATGGCCTATTTGCACTGCAAGAGAGGGATTGCAAAGGTCTAAAGCCACAGCTGCAGGCCATTACCTGGGAGTGGAACAGACTTAAGCTTTGTGACTGCCTATGTCTGTTCACATATTTACTTGCAAGCTGCTTCCAGCATTTATACCTAACTTTGCTCTCTTCATGAACAGCAGTTCTAAAGACTAATATTAATAATACAGCTGTAATCCACTTGAGACAAAAATGTGACCTGTACTTTGTGCAAGAAGTTTAAGTAATTTTTTAGTAAAAACTACTTCCTGGGCAAAGACATTCTGGCTTTGTGTATGAAATGAATGTTTTTAAAAGATACTACTGTGGGACAGTTCCTTTGGACCTGAAGACCAGCATTACTATAACTCACAGCTTGTTTTGCAACTCTAATAGCTAGTCTACATTAACTAGACAGTTGCTCCTTCATATTTAGTGAATAGCTTAAATTCTTCAGACTCTTTTCCAAAGTACATATGTAGTCAATTTTTGTATGTTGGAAAAATCTCCTTCCCTCAGAGCTGAAGTCTTTATTTAGTAAAATGTAATTTTTTTTATATCTGTACATTAAAAATCTGAGAAAATTGCCTAAGCATCTGTCACAAACTGCTAAGAATCTTAAGTGCTTTACTATCATTTTCTTTTTTAAAGATTAATTTTGTTCTTATAACATTTTTCAGTATGAGGAATACAAATAACTATAGAAATACTTCAGTGTTAAGATGGAAGAATAACTCAGTCTTGATGCAGAAGTGAGGCTAAGTTTAATAAAATTAAAGAAGGACCTCTTTCACTGGTGTATCTGGAGTAATTCATTATATAAGCTACTACAATTTATTTAGAGAATAGCATACAGAATTTGGTTTGTCCTTTAACTACATGCCACATAGCACAATGTAGTTTAATTCTGTGATAAAAGATATTTTACCTTTAATGAAATAGATTATTGGATAAGAAATTGGGAACTGCCTAGTGACACTTTATATGAATCTCTTTCAGGCACCTTTTTGGACATACATCCTGGGTGCATTAGGACTTTTTATCTACCAGTCTCTGGATGCCATTGATGGGAAGCAAGCCAGAAGAACAAACAGTAGCTCTCCTCTAGGAGAGCTCTTTGATCATGGTTGCGACTCTATTTCCACAGGTAGCCTTAACCTACTGTTACCCATCCTAGTTTTAAGAGAAGTTGCCTGTTGTCAAGAGGAGCTGCTGAATCGCAGCATAGTTGAGGTTGGAAGGGACCTCTGGAGACCATCTAGTCCAACCCCCTACTCAGAGCAGGGTCGGCTAGAGCAGGTTGCCTTGTTCCCTTTTCTTTAGGGTAACTCCACTATCTCCTGGTCACTGCAACCTGGCCTGCCCTGACCTTCGTATCCGTGACCAGTATCAGGGAGGATGTTTAAACAGCTGCTTTGGCAGATGTTGGGTAACATGCGCTCTGCTCTTACTTCTAGATGAAGAAATATGAAGTTCTTTAAATGAGCAGAACTGTGAACAAAAAGACCAGTAAAGAATCTCTAGGCAGGCTTTTACTCTCTGTAGCATGTGTTCTGCAGCAGGGTACAGGTGATACCTACTAAAGGATTCAGGTACCTAAAAGACTGATATTTCCACATGTGAAGTTAAGGGTTCCACTTTAGGATCCAGGTGACAAAAACATCAGCTTGATAATAGGGCAGCCCACCACGCAGTTAGGAGGAGGAGGATGATTTATGTTCCTTAGAAGAATGATTTAAAAAAAATTTTGATTTAGAGCCCCTGAAAAGTAAGCCTCACTCAGTTTTCCTTTCCAAAACTCAACTGCTGTCGATGGCAATACTTATGCTTCTATAATAGCTTAATGGCTGAAGCATTTGCCCTGGGAGTCAGTATGTTCTTTGCATCCACAGTTCCTGGAGAAGTGCTAACTACCAGTGTCTAGATGAGCTGAGCTGGGCCCCTGGGTAGCAAAGAACATAAAGTCCCAGGGCCAGGAGAAGAGGGAATGACCACTGTGGGCTTGAAACTGGGGCCCTCACTTGGAAGAAAAGGAGTCCAGTGTTTTGGTCTCTCCTGCCAGAACTGTCTCTGGTGTTAGCTACTGAGTAAAATAGCAGTAATGTAATTACTTTGTTACAGTGATGGAGAATGCCTTGTAATTTTATTTCTCTTAACTGCAAGCAAAGAGGGTATTTGACTAACATGTTCATTTTTACTTTTCAGTTTTTGTTGTCCTGGGATCCTGCATAGCAATCCGACTAGGAACAAATCCTGACTGGTTGTTTTTCTGTTGTTTTGTGGGACTGTTCATGTTCTATTCTGCTCACTGGCAGACATATGTATCAGGCATGTTAAAGTTTGGAAAGTAAGTAGGTATCTTTAGAACTACATGTGACTTAATCTTGGAGACTACTAGCTGCTTGATTTCCCTTTCTTCTTGTTTTTTCCTGCTTTCTTCTCCTCCTCCCCTTCTTCCCCTTCCTCCTCCTCTCTCCTCCTTCCCCCTAACTCCAGCAGACTTGTGTCCTACCTGGTAAGGACTTTAAAACTCTGCATTATACTGAGTACAGGACTTGTTCTTTTAGCAACTGATTTTAGCTACATAAGCTTCATTTCCATGTATTTTGGCTTTTTTGTCTGCAGAATTATTCACAGAACCTATACAAGCACCATGCAGGCTCAGACTGAAGCTCTGTCTTGCCCACAGGGACTGTAAACAAGTGCTCTGTGTAGGAGTAAGAACAGAGCAAGCATCTACTATACCTCCCTACGTAGTCTCCCAGCCACCAGTTTCAGCTCAGGGGAATCTGAACCACATGCCTTTTTAGAGAAATTCCCCTGATAATGGATTTCTCTTCCATGACCATGCTCAATCTTCCTTTGAACAAACTCTTCATATCTATCACATCCTTTGGCAAGGAATTGCACAAGCTGTGCCTAGTGCATGTTGAATTACCCCAGGTTTATTTGGGGGCTTTGTTTTTAATCTAGCTCATGTTGCCTTTGATGTCCTTTAGGTTTTGTGTTAGATGACAGTTGTATTGATTCCTGTGATGCCATTCATGACTTGGTAGAAATGTAGTCTGTTCTCCCCAAATTGTAGTGGAAGGAGTCATTGACATTTGTATGGAAGATAACTGTTTCAATTTAACCCTTAATAGGATGGGGAATGCTGAACCCTCCCACAGCTGTGGTGGTGCCTAGCCATGGTC
Organism: Apteryx rowi; assembly: GCF_003343035.1. NCBI lineage: Eukaryota > Metazoa > Chordata > Aves > Apterygiformes > Apterygidae > Apteryx > Apteryx rowi. The sequence goes on along the minus strand of NW_020450894.1, from coordinate 513,196 downwards.
TTTTACTGTGTTTAAACAATGAGCTGCACTTTAGTAATGATTTCTGAAAATAGAAAGAATAGGGTCTTGCTTATGACTCCAGTTTACAACTGTAAATTTCTCAGCCAGATGACTGGGGAAGGTCAGTGACTTTCTTGGCAAAAAAAAAAAAAAAGGAAATGTGATATATGAAAGCTATTCCTCAGATAATTCTAGTCAAGTTTAAATCACCTGTTTACTATCTAGCTCTGACCTGTAACAAGCCCTTTAGCAAATCTGAGTATCACTGGGCATACAGGCTAGCAATCAGCTATCCATGCATACTGTCTCAAAAGAAAGCTGTCTCTGTTGTGATGCTAAGAGCTCTTTTTACTTGCTGATAATGCATTTCACCACACAAACTGTAACTGTTCTACCTGCTTACCCATCCTCTATTTTTTTTTTTTAATTATTATTAAGGACATCTTGTCTGGTAGACAAGAATAGATGTTTTAGAGTGATGGATCAAAGAGAATAATTTCTGTGCCTAAGACAGTAGACTACATGAAAGGAAATGGACTGTGCTGTGAGCTTTGGGATTTTGAACAAATGATTGCTTTTCTGTGCCTTTTGTTCATGCATAAAATATGAAAATGATTTCCCCATATCAGGAAGGCACTGAAGCTCCCATACCACATAAAAACTTCTTCATAAAAACTTAATGGATTTTTTGTGAATACAGTGATACTGCACAGCACAAACGGTTTAAAAGGTGTCGAAGTTTAAGCATGTGTTCCATGTTTGCTTTTTGAAGTTAAATAGACACAACTTTTCTAAGACCTTATTTCTGTTTAGTGAAAACAGTTTTTTGGGGTTTTTTTGAGACTTGCAGTTTTAAGCTTTTTTTTTTTTTTGTTAACTTTAGAAATATCTTCTAAGTTATTCCTTTTTATTTCTCTTAATCTAGACTCTCATCTCTGTGCTTAAGTCAATAGTTTACTGCTCTAACTATAATATATAACATGGATGGAAGCTTTCACTGATGCTGTTCCTCAGCTAGCAGCTCTGACTTCTAGAAGTAAAGTGATGGATGAGGGTCCTAGCGCTGATCACAGCAAGGACTGGAGCAGTTGGGTACTGTGCCACTGTCAGGTTATGCAGAATACTGCAAAATACCGAGAAAAATCTTTGAACCCTGTTGACTTGTGCTGGATTAGTAAAGGGTACAGAAGATGGACTGTGGTGCCACCAACTGTCTGAGCCTCTGTGGAAAGTTGTAATACTAAATTTTGGTACATGTTTGCACGACATGTTTATTGTGCAACTACAGCAGCAGCTGAGCTACTGTAAAATTTTATCCCTGGTAGAGAGGGAAAGCCCAGTCCCAGCAGCATAGTCCCATTTTCTGCCTGCATGGACTCTGTCATTTGACTTTGAGTCAACTCATTAAACAGACAGAAAATAAAAATGTAAGCTAGGCTAGCAAGTTGAATTGGCTCACCTTACCATCCTATGAGTATCACCACTACTAGGGCAAGTGAGTGAAGAGAAAAGCAGAGGAAGGAGAGAGGACTACCCATTCCAATGGCTTTGAGCAATAAAGAGCAACATGGCATATTGTCTAGTTGCTGCTTAAATATTGGCTTTTCTAAGACTAAGTTTGAAGCATGTGATAAAACTTAGCATATTTTACCACTATTTTTCAGATGAAAGAAAAGTTTAATGTGGACAGTAACATCAGATGTTAATATGGCTTAAAAATCCCTTCTGTCCCAACCTGCTGTTCATGGATCATATTGTTATATGATATACTATTAATGGAAAGATTTGATTGCACTTACTATGAACTTAGCTTAACTTTCTAACTTTGTTTTGATAATTACACAGCAACAAGTTTGTAAATTTGTTTAAAATTATCAAATAGTTAACAATTAAAGCTTTTTCTCCTATATTAAATTTATATGTAGCTGTCTGTATATAAAGAGCATGGGTGTAATCTTAAATGTTAACTAAGGATGTGTGCTTCCCTATAGACTATCTTCCTCAGTCAAGGAAAATCATATTCTATATGCATTTCATAGCATGAGGACGTAACTTAAAGTAACTGTTACTTTTTGATCCCCCTCACACTTATACTATACTTTTACTTGAACTAGATCTCCTTCCCCTCCCTCTTTTTTTTCCCTTCCTAGAGTTGATGTAACTGAGGTTCAGCTAGCCATAACAATGCTCCTTTTAATATCTGCCTGTGGTGGAACAGCAGTATGGGACTATAAGGTAAGTGCATTGAGAATTCAGCTCCTGTTAAGTATTCAGATTTCTTATGGTATTTGAAGATATCCTGTGCAAGTATTATCAACACTTATTAGTCATCTAATCTTCTGTTATAGCTTATTGTGCAAATATGGACTGTAGGTCATATTTACATTGTAGTTACCTTTGATAAAATGCTGTGACTTCCTATGCATGAATTCAGAGCTATGTAGAGGAAAAAAGACCCCATCTGCCATATATAAACTTATGATCTGCAACTAATACTCTGATCATGCTTAAGCCTTAACAAAGAGTTTGTGGGTTTTTTCCCTTTGTATATTTTATTGTAAGACATACATTTCTGCTCAGTTAAATGACTTCTTACAGGATGCTTTATTTTAAAACTTAAGGATTAAATGCTTTAATCTAAAAGAAACCATGGGATGAAGTTAGGGCTTCATTTTGGGAGGGAGGGGGTTAAATAAACCATATTTATATGTCAACTGAGATGTACTAGACTTTTAACATTTATGACAGAGCTGATTCTAGCCTTCTGGCTTCTAAACATATTTCTAACTATGTAAATAACTATATTTACAAAGTATTTTCTGTCCAGAAGCATTTCCCTATCTCTAGCTTTGATTCTGATTTTTAAAGACACACAAGTGGAAGGGTTCAAAAGTATATTAGACTAACTTCATGATCCTTTCTAGTCTATTTACTCAGAAATGTATAGTTCTGTTTGGTTACAGGACACGAACCAGCTGAGACCATTCTATGGTATTGATAACCAATGCAAATTAATTTAAATATAAACCACCAATAATTCAGATTAATTCATTAGTTTATTTGACAATTATGACATGTTTATCTAAACTTTGTTTTTCTTCCCCCATCTCGAAAACCACTTCTGCTCTGTTTTCCAACAGCTTATTTTCATTTTGGAAAACAAAGTTAGCTGCATTAGACTTTAAACCCTAATGAATTATGATTGGGGTTTTGTTTTTGTGTTTGTCAGCATTAAAATCTATGGTAGTTATGCTGTATCTCAAAACTATCTATATTCAAAAACTTATAGTCAATGGTTTCAATTGCTACTTTTCTTTTTTTCTTTAATCCTCTGCTGCCTTTGGAAGTTTCCTTGAAACTGCAATTGATTCTGAAAGGTAACTGTTTAATTAAAGTTTCTGTCTGGATACTATTCTAAATGTGAAGATACAGCATACAAACGATATGTACCAAAACACAAAGCAGGCAGATGGTGTTTGCGTTTCCTGTGATTCTGATTGTGTAACCCAGTGAAGTATGAGGAACTATCCTTCTCTCCCTCCTATGCCTTGGTTATGCAGGAGTCTGTGTCAAGCTTTTGATTATGTAGTAAAAAAAAAAAAATTTTTTTGAAAAATATTGTAAGGACAAATACATTAAAATCTAGCTGAGTTTCAAGACCAGAACTTAAATACTCAAAAGTGGAGTTTAAACATTCCAGAAGAAATCCATTGTCTCCTTAGTAAAGAAACAAATTCCTGTACTGTCCTCCTGAGCTTGTTCTCAGGAAAGCAATAGGTCAGATAAAACAATTGTTTAGTACGGATCAGTAGCTTTTTTTATTCACTTCTTAAAAATGCTGTTATTCTTAACTTGTAACATCTTTCTCTTGCTTTTCCTGCTGAGGTCCCTTTGATAGGCTTAGAACTGAAGTTCTTGCCAGTTTTTGGAATACTGTGTGGAACAGCACTTTCTTTTTTCAATTACTTCCATGTCATTTTTGGTGGTGGAGTTGGAAAGAATGGATCTACAATAGCAGTAAGTTGCTTTAAAAATCTGAATGGGGTTTGAATAATTTATGTTACTAGCAAAAAAGGTGGGATTTGTGATTACTGTAAAGGTTTGAGCATTTAAGCATGCTAGCATACAAATTTCACACTTCAGTGCTATTTATTCATTATATTTTGAGTTTTGAGTGGCCAAAGCAGAGATTTCATGTCTTCTCTACACCTATTATTGGATATCTTCTGTAACAGGAACAAGCAAGGAATTTTTTTATAAAATTGATTAGATGTCACTGTGAAGGATATGAATGGCATCAGCATAGTGCTTAAGAACTTTCCCTGAGTTTTGAGCAATTCTAATTGTTTTTATTGAGTGGGAGTTGCGGTAAGTGTAAATTCTAGACAATATGGTGTGATTCAAGCTTAAGAATAATCTTTTGTCCCTTTGTATTTCAGGGAACAAGTGTTCTTTCACCAGGTCTAAATATTGGACTACTTATTACACTGGCCATTATGATCTATAAAAAATCGACAACGCAGCTGTTTGAAAAACATCCTTGCCTGTATGTCTTGACATTTGGATTTGTGAATGCTAAAATCTCACAGAAGTTAGTGGTGAGGAATCTTGTTTCAGTTCTAAACTTCTTAGCCAAGAACTATGCTATGTTTAAGATTTGCTTGCTTAGGTTAGTGGGTGCTGCTCTGCTGTTGGGTTACCAATTTCATAATGACCAAAACACTGAACTAGACTACTTGGGCTTCCATAGAGAGATTATATTTGACACTGATGCAAACATATTTTATTGTTGAATGTACTTGTTAGAACTTTCAAAGATTTGCTTAGCTCACTACTAGGAATAACAAATAATAATTTATATACAATATTATGTCTTTACTGTCAAAACTGTGGCCCCTCAAGCTAGGGCCTTACTAACAGTGCTGTGACTTCCAGCTTAATTATCTGAAACATTATTTTATCATTAAAATGAGATAAAATTTTCTCTTATCTCCTTTGGATTTAAAAACTTTGTCATCACTTTACAAAAATCTGCCCTACTACATATTTGCTAACAGTAATCCAGTCAGTTGATGCTTCCCCACCACCACCGCAACAGCCTGAAGTTTTTCATGCATTTGAAAACAGGTATTGTGCAGACTTCCTAGCTAAACAGGAGTTCACTTAGTGACCTCTACTACTAACTTAGTTCATGAGGGAGGGCTCTGTTAAGAAGATTGAGCCTTAAGATTGAACTTGAGGCTCTTCATCTACACTGTAAAATACCTTGGCTCGCTCATAGGTCCTCTTAGTCAGCTGTCATCACTGTGTGTATATTAATTCACTCACGGACTTTTTTGAGCAAATCATAGTTTGCCCTAATTGTTCATGTTGTAGCTTTCAGGATCGTCTGCTTTAGAGGCTGATGTATACAGGCGGGGGGACAGGACTATGCCAAGTTTAGCTCCCACAGTTTGCTGATGCTACTTCAGGAGGCCTTGTCCTTTAGACATGCTGGAGTGAGGGAACTGCAATCAAAAATTCTTAGGATGGTACTGTGTGTGAGGCCCAGAGGAGTGGTGGGTTAAGCACTGTACAGTTTGGATGTGTCAGAGCTACTCCAGGAAGGCTGACCCCGTGTAACAATTGTGCCCCACTTGGACTATGAGCCAGGAATCCCTCCCTGCAGCAGATGCCTTTAGCAGTGGAGATGCATCCTTAGTTGGCTTAGAGTGGAAGCCTTTTACCAGCCGCCTTCTGGGTATAAACATTTGGGGGTTGTCCTATCTTTAGGGCACAGGCTTTCCTGTGAATTTTGCTATTTGGCATATAATTAAGCTGTATATTATGCCAAGAGACAACTTTGTTCTTGGGAACCAAGTGCACGGATACACTTGGGAAGTAGGGTTAAGGTTATGCAATGCAAGGAAGCAAGGAATGATAGGGTGATTTCTTATGGCAGACATGCCTGCTAGACCATTTTTCTTCTGTTGTTATTGAGCTTCCTGGTATGGACTTCTCCTCATATGTCCTTTATTAAATCTCCAATTTCTTATAAAAGCTTTTCTTCTGCTCCCTCTCAATTAATGGTGAACTTAAGTTGTCTCAAAGAATCCTAGATATGGAAGGCTCAAGGTGAAAATAAAATAGATTCTCTCCCACTTCCCAGTAATCTTTCTTCTTTTCTTGGTCATTCTGTAAAGTGTTTCTGTGCACACAGGTCAGTATCTCTACTAAACAGTGAAAACAAGTGCTGTCACCTGAGCAAAAGCTTAGTTTCTAAGTTCATTTTTTTGCTAAATACAACCATCTTCTTCAAATTCAATTTAAAAACACTAAGTGAATAGTGTTCACTTCTAGTAATACACTGGCATAGTCTTAACCTTCAAATATAGCATGGAAAAAATAAGGGTGGGGAAACCCTTCCAAGTAGCTTAAAGACAATGGGATAGATGTGACTTTACATATTACACAAGAACATTCAAGAACATACACACAATTAAACATTCTATAATAAAGTCTAAAAATACCAACAGCAGCACAGCTGAAACTGATCCACTAATGAATGGATGTGAACTGGGAAGGGAGAAGAGATGTTTTGGCAGACTTGTTGAGGTGCTCTTCATTTGAAGCTTCTGGAATGCAATAGCAGCAGTAAATATAGCAGCTTTTAAACATGAAGTCCTTGTGAGAAGCTGAGATTCCTTTAAGAGACTTCCACTGTTTGGTAACTCAAATAGCTGGTATCAGCTGATTAAAGTATTGTATTTTGAATGACACAGAAAGAGAAGTTATTTAGCCCTTCAGCAAGAATCTGGCAGGGAACAGTAGGCGCTGAAGCATTTGTCAAACCCTTCGCCTGCCTGCTGACTGCTCCCCTAGGGCCCTGGGCAACAGGCTATTGAGGGGAAGGACAACGTTTCCCCCTTCCCCCCCCCCCCCCTTTTTTTTTTAATAAGGTGGTGGTTTTCTGGTAGTTACACTGATAATTAATAAAGTAGTGGTTTGGTTTTGTTTTTTAATAGGTGGCTCACATGACAAAAAGTGAAATCTCTCTTCAAGACACTGCATTTATTGGGCCAGGGCTTCTGTTTTTGGACCAGTACTTCAACAGTTTTGTTGATGAATATATTGTTCTATGGATAGCATTGGTAAGTATTTTGTTTTACATTTGTCTTTTCATGTGTAACATATATTTAAAGGAATGGATTGAGAATTGTCCCTATTATTCTGTTCTGCTGTTTAGACTTCCTCCACTTTCAGCTGTCACTGGCAATGGAGTGCCAGGATACTGTGTAAACTTATGTTTTTGGGATGGACTGGCTTTCTTTCCTTGGAACAGAGATGTGAAAGTAACATTACAGATCTTTCTTGTAATTATGCTTTAATTCAGGTGGTTTGTTCAAAGTTATTCTGCTAAATGTAGATTAAGCTTTGCTTATTGGATCTCAGTCTTGCATAAGTGTTTAGTACTGGTTTGTGAGGGATTTGGGTTTTTTTTTTCTTTATTTGTTTTTCCCAGGCAAACTAGATCAGTCTATATAAAACTCTTAAAATGCCTATAAAACTTGCCACCTTGGATAGATTCTGAGTAAAGTAAAGCTGAATTTATAGTAGGGACAATCTTGAAAGATATTTCTGTTTTTAACTTGTTCTGTTTTGTTCTTTTTAAGGTCATATCCTTGTTTGACATGCTGAGATATGCCATTGGTGTGTGCCTACAGATTGCTGCTCATCTTCATATACATGTCTTCAGAATTTCATCTCATCAAGCTCCTGAACAGGTTCAAAACCATAATGACTGATTAAATAGATCAAGGAGAAGAGGTGAAGCAGTTAGGGGAATGTTGAATGAAGCAGCCTCTCTTTTTGGGAAGACAGATTAAGCTTTTCAAGAAAATAATCTATGAGAGAGCTCACTGTCCTAGATTATTACTAAATACAAAGTCCTGCAGATCTTATCATGATTAGTACTTCTGAACCAGGATGTATTTCCCCTGTGTTCTAGACACTGCAGCTGTTACTTAATATCAAGAATACCATGTTCAAACTTGCCATCTCCTGTTAGATAACTTTAATTCTGTACTTTTGTTCTGGTGCCTGTAGACTGCAACCCAAAGTGCTGCCACTCAGAATTCTAGGAGGAGTTTCACTTTTCCATAGACTAAGTAACTAATGTCTTCCTAGCATTAACTTCTAAAGTCTTCTTAGAACTGCTGTGAAGTGATAGTCAGAGGTATTGATGAATCCAGTACTGCATTATTAAGACTGGTAGAATGAGGCATCCGTGAGGTAAAACTAGAAGTTAATGCCTGTCCTGATAATTCAGTACCTTTTTCTTTAGAAATATTAGGATGGAGGAAACAGATCAGGAAAACTCCTCTATTTCCAAATACTGTTATGAATGCCTTTAGTATTCATTCTCTAGTATCTAAGAATATATCCTACTGTTACTAAATACAATTGTAGCTTGCATTTTTTTAAGGCCAGTTTCTGGTTTTGCAGTCATAATAATTTGTTTGCCTCATTGTACAGCATCATTTGCTACACTGTAGTTAGTGGGTACTTTGAGGACATTAGCTTTACCTAGCTAATGTTAGTTACACCTAACTTGTTACACCTAACTTGTGTCTGTGAATGACTAAGTTGTTTGATAAACTTACATGACTGTGACTGTTTGACTGTGACAATACAACCCACCCATATTTAATTCTCTCTGAAGTCTGTTTGCTATCACTGTTAGTTTAGCCTTGTAATTTAACTACAGCTGTACTTTATCCAAACAAAACTGCAAGGATCTAAGACCTAATGTATAGAAACTGTCTTAAAGAGTAAAAGTCAGGCCCAGTATCAGCCCCTCTCTTTCTTTAAGAACAGAGCCATCAGATAACATAATGAGCCTAGCTTAAGGGCTGTTTTTAAGGCTCTGTGCTACTTTCTGCTGTTGCCATTAGAGAAAAGCTGAATAAAAGTAGCTTATTAATAAAAGTAGCTTATCAGTACCAGCAAATTGTAAATTGCAAACAAACATGCCCTAAAAACTTAAGATCCTTTAAAAAAAGATATTTAATATGGTTTCTGTAAAAAGCTGTTGAATGTAAGTTTTCATTATCACTTCCAGTTACTGGTTTGTAGCTGAGATGTGAATTCATAAAATCCTTCTTGAACTGTACAATAAAGAATGCTATAATTTGTTTTTAAAGACATTACCATTACAGCTGTATAGCTGCTGCACATTAATTAAAAAAAAAAAAAACCTGCCTGAGATGTTCAAGGAACTTCCACTGTGGTCTGTTTTTTGCTAAATTTGGGGGCAGAGTGAGGGGAATACCATCCATAGTAACTATCCACTGACCACATTCCTGCATAAGAAGGCTATATTCATACACGAGAGCTAATCATACCAGTTACTGCCAAAGGAATAGCATTTCAAGTGAGTAATACAGACTACGAGTTTAGTCCCCTTTCCAAATGAGTCCAACTACTCCTGTTCAAAGCTGGGAAAGACAAAGCATCTACAAGTGGACTTAGCCTACACCCTGACAAACAGATGGGAAAATAGTAAAGAGTAGGAGAAGATGTAGGCAACCTTTTAAAGTGAGGCAATTTGGTTTCCCAGGATGCTGGAGAAATGGGTGTCCCAGAGTGGTAGGTATAAGTAGTTTAAAAGATATAGTTGAGGTATCTGAATGATAGGAAACTAATGCAGAGTCAGTCAGAAAACTAGAAATAGGAAATACTAAAATACCCTCATAGTAAAAATATCAAGCCAGAATTGTTAACTGTATTTCATAGCATTATCTAATATCCTTAAAAGGCAGAGACTGAGTACCACAATTACAAATTAGTGTGGTTACCTGATTACCCACCACATGCTCATACTTTCTCAGACAGTATTCTAGAAATAAACATTTTCAGTTTTTGCTCCTTCCCTGAGTCTTAACAGCTCCAGCCTGGTTACTCGCTCAACTTCTGTTGCAACCTAATAGCTGATTCTCTCTAAGTTAGCCATCATTAATCTGTCTTTCTAAACTGGGGAACTGTCAGCAGATAATTTGATTCTGAAATATAAATGCTAGTAAGTTGTAGGGGAGAGAATCTGTATGGACTGGTTTTGAAATACATTGTTAAGAAAACATCACATTTGGGCAGGGGGGAGAGGTGCGTAGGGGGCTCTGGTATTGTAGTGTATTGGAATCCAAGCATTAAATATTTCAGGTACTATCTAATATTTCAGCCTACCTAAAGGCTTTCTGTAGAAACAAACTGCGTGCACACTAAGCTGGTTGTTTAAATGTTATCAGCTTAAAATAAAGCATTTCCTCCTTAAAATCTAGGCCTCCCTAAATTGCTAGTCATCTGAAACCGCAAAAGTGAATATTCCATCTTAAGGGTTGTAATAGCTTGTACCAAATGTATGAGCTAGATTACTTCAGCAGGGGGCTGCAAGAACTATATACCCCCAAATGCATGTAGTAGTGTTTAATTATGCTTATTTAAGCAGATGTCATATAAAGCTGTGATATTCAACTCTTAATTGAATTAAAGAAATCTTGCCTTCTGGACAAATTACAGCAGTTCCTAGTCTCCTACTGATAATAAAATATTGCAAGGCATAGCACAGTAAAAGACTAAAAGTTTACCTTAATTTACTGTAATATACATTACATTATTTAACAGTCTTACACAAGATGTGTCATACTTTATGGGCTTTTATAACTGCTGATAGGTCAGGCTAAATGTTGAAACTATGAAAATCTTAAGATTCTGTAGCTTTGGAAAAATACTTCTATTTGCACAATGTATCTAAAAGCCTAAAATTACTGTGCAAAATCTGTGTAATGCATTTTTCATTAATTTTGCCTGTGGTTCACAATTTGGCATTATAAGAAGTGAAGCAATTCAAGCAGTCCAATGCTAATGAAAGTGAGTATCAATTAGTTAAAAATGAATTGGGCAGATAGTAAATGCTTTAGAGTTTGGGTCCTGTTCTNCCCCCCCAAAAAAAAAAAAGTGAACTTACCAATATGCCTTCTTACAACATTATCAAACATGAGATTAGAACAATCCATGAAACCATTTAATAGGAACTTTACAACATTGAAATCTTAACATACTTCTCTATGGCTAATGCCTATACTTGTATCATGTCACTTAGGTAAAAGTTGTTTCTCCATTGAGCCATCAGAATAACATGGACTGAAGAGACTTGCGAACAGTTGCCATCTCTTGCTGTTGCTGTTACAAGAAAAGGAGATAATACTGAACTAATGCCATACCAGATCTGATTCCCTGAGCTAATTAAATGAATATCAAATGACTTTTATAGAATGTTCTATTTTTGCATTTAACTGACTTTTTATAAATCCAATACTTACAGTGTCCATCATAATCTTCTTCTGCAACATAGCCATTTCTTTGCGAAGTTCACTTTGCGCACCAGCTAGAAGACTTTCATTGTTCTTCTCCAGCTCCTCCATGCTCTGAAGTTATGGATAAGCTTAATTAACACTTTGACAATTAAAAAAAAACTTTATTCAGACTACAATTCAATTTTTATAGCAGTATTAGTCACTCATAATTATAAATAAATTTTGTCAAGCACTTGAAAGAAACTGTACAGGACTCTATACTTCAATCTACATTCATGTTTAAATAATATAGATGCTGTGAAGGAAACAATCTCCTTCACTCAGCATCTGTGAGGCCTCAGCTAGTATCCTGCACATCAATAAAGATAAAGCTCTTCAAAAAAAGATTAGACAGACATCTGTCAGAAATGATAGAGGTACAGTTTAAACTAATGACAAACTTGGAGGCTACAAGTAAAGAATATAAAAAAAATGTTAAATCTCCTCCCTTTTGCATACTACTCCTCAAACGAGCTAAGGTAAAGCTCACAGGCTATCTTTCCTTTCATACATAAAGTTATACCTAACTTTATGCATGTGCGTAGTCATGTTTTTCTTGACTCGAATTTAAAGTTAACCTTATTTGAGGCTTGATTTCTACATTTTGATCTTCTCAGAGGAAAAAAAATCATAGCAATACTTGAACTTCTGTTCGATTTTGCATCTTTGATGAAAACGCAAAACAGTTATTACTTATTTTCACATTTCTGTAACATCCTCTGTAAATTTCAACTATCTAAAACTAAGAATTGCTCTATTTTGGATTACTTTTCAAAGCTGCCTGACTTGAAAAAAACCAGACCTCATACCTAACTGAAATTTCATTAAAAAAAAAAAAAAGAGCTAGTGGAGAAATGACTTGAACAGAAATCAAAGATTTTCAGAAACTAAGACTTGAACCTACTCTGCCTCTGCACTCACTACAAAACCAAATGTCTAAAGTACTATTATTTTTCTCTCAGTTTAGATATCTAATAACTCAATTAGAAATAGTGGGGGAAGGGAATTCTAGGAATCAAGTGTTTTCTTCTTAGTTTAAAATGACAGCAGAAAAAACTTATGTTTTTAGATAAAAGAAGTCAAATTATTGACTGGTCACTTTCTTTGCTGTCTAGTATGTTAACTGCTTTGTTAAAAAAACAGTCAAGTTTGATAATAATAGGAAAAAATAAAATATATTAATTTATATTCAACATACCAGAGATGTTGCTTGCCACAGAAAATTCAAAAAACAAGCAGTGCAGGCTTAGGCTTTTACTTTTTAAATCTACATTAATATATAATTAAGAGGAAACAAAGTTTTCAGATTTGAACAAGGAAAGCCATTATCAACAGCCTTACTTCACCCATATTTGAAGATCTTCATATACTAAAATGGCAGATTAGAAAGTAAAAAAAAAAAGTATATATTTTAAAGTTACCAACTACCTCATATTTAGTGGGCCAATAATACTTCACTGTGAATCATATGTTTAAAATATAACATGTTCCATGTGCACCATCCAAAAAAACAGTATTTGTAGGGAGTGCCAGCAAAAACATGAATTACACTTGAAGCAACAGGAAAGTTAAACAGGACCAATTATATAGCCATGCAGCTGGACAGTCATCCTATTTTCACCATAAATTGTTATTTCTTACTTCCTGTTGGTATCTTAGTGAATGTTTATCTTTAGTATTAGGTTATACAAAGGAAAACCCTTTCTGATCAGTGTTGCTTAGAAAAAAAAAGAAGGGAACTAAAACTGGGCAATTTTACAGGCTTTATAAGTGATATTTTTAAGCAGCACTTCCCTTGCAAGAAGCAGCAATAGCTAGAAAGATTAATGACAGATGACTTTGCTTTCGTATCTAATTCTCATTATGGGGGATGCTACTGCTAGCAGTCATATAAGAAGCAAAAAATTACACCTTACTTTTTTAATAGATTGATGTTGAAAGAAGTGAAATTTCACAGTTTTCTTACCAAAAATCTAAGAGGCAAGATAAAATCCTGTTGATTTGACTAATGCATAACCTTCAAACTGGCACAAAACTGAGTTCTATTCAGAAATTATGCGCTGAGGGCTAAGGTTAAATATTTGAAACAGGTAAGCCAATCAGATCCCTGTCAGAACACATTCAACCTTATCTTTTTTAAGTAGGGGCAAAGTATATGCAGGTCTAGAGAGAAGAAGCCATGTTCTGAACAAAACAGGGAATGATACTAACAACATAACATGAAGATTCATGCAAGGCTGTTATTTTCCTTAAATGGCCCTTACATCTCTGTATTTTCTAAAGGCTGAATTAATACGGCTTTAATAATTGATGTGATAAAGATCAGCTGCCTCTTAAGAAGAATGTACTATACCTTTAAGAACTGCTCATACAGCTGCTTAATGGTCTTCAGTCTCTGACTTTGCACTATTCTTGCCTGTTGAAAAACTTTTTGTTGCTGACGAAACATATTCTGAAGCAGAAGCAAAAAATCATTTTAGCTGACCAAAAGCAACTGGACAGCAAAACTGATGTCATTTGTCAGAATCAGAAATTCTGCCTTCACTGGAAGTCTGGGTCCTATAATCTAGCTCTCTGCTGAGACGTCTGCAGAGGTGAGAGGGAGGGGAATGGTAGATGAAGCAGGGTTACATGAACCCAGCTGAGATTTATCTGCTCTGTTCTTGTACTGGCTTTTGCTGCTTCTGTGCTAGCTCCAAAAGTGTTTTTGTATGCATGGGCTAAATATGCTTGCAGTTATCCTTTTTCTTATCAATGAAAGACTGAAGACTAGATAGAGACCTGAGTGACCTCTGAGGTCCCGTCCGATCTGAATTATCCCATGATCCTGTGGGGATTGCTATCCAACTCTGTTCTCCAGAGTTGCCCAGGGAAACGTGCTGCCCGTGGAAGAGCAAAACTTGCAAACATGCTGGGGGTACAAGTACAGCAATGTCGTGTGATTACATTCCACAGTACAGTTCCCATCCCCTTTTAATCATCAAATTCTCATACATTTGTCATACACAGACATTTTTAAACAATGCAGGCTAAAAGACAACTACTTGCCTTTACAATTCTTCTACATTTATCCTCTCTTCCCCTAACCCACAGTCTATGGATGCACAGAAGCAGCGCTTCTCTCTCCTGCGTAACGGTCTTGCCTTTCACCAAGCCATATGGTGGCCTAAGGCACCATTTATTCACCTTTATAAACTTACAATAAAGTACTACAGTCTCATTGTTCACCTCTTCTCTTTGCCGTGTATTACAAAACTTAAACATTTCTGGTTTGGAAGTCACCAAACCTGAATGAAATTTTTAAGATGCAAACAATCTTATATTTTGTTTGAACTACATAAAGTATTTTTACACTTCTGCACTCTCAGTGTCTGAACAGCACTATTTTCTGCTTGTGCATACACTGTAAAATACACACCATGCTGCAAACTCACCGCTAGTTTTTCTTCCTGTTCCTCTGCTTTCTGCACATCTACATCCCATTGCTGAAATAAAGTCAGGAACTGCTGGGAGTACTCATGATTGAGCTTCTGCCTATAAACAGACATTAGCCGTTAAGTATTACAAATGCTATGAAGAATTAGAAGGGAAGCTAAAAGTCTATATGCATGAAGTAGAATATCTATATTATATACATTTTTCCTATCATAATAAAGGAGCTGGTATAGATAAGGCAAATGATATTTTGATATCTGGCCCTAACTGAATGCTCATACACAAACACACACTTCTTTTCTGACTGAATATGAATTATATACATATAAGGAGACAGCACTCATATACAATGATCAGGTTAAAAAAACAAATGACATCAAACAACTACTTTTTCTAACAGAGAATGTCAGCTTGTCTCAGATTTACTACATTTTTCTAATCCAACTACCGATCATGGCTTTAGCACAAGGGGTTTGTAATGAAAAACTTGTGAATCATCAAGATAAATTAGCTCATTCATTAGTTCATTATGCTCTAGCTCATCTATGTAAACTTGCATCTTGTCAGTGTAAGTTTCAAATATTTATATATAAAATATATATAACAGCAAGACAGTTACAAACATTGCTGAGTTTCAGTTTTTATCTATCTATCTGTATCATTTTTCAATTTGTTCTACCTGTAGTATCAGATGTAGTAGTAATTAAACATGCCGTAAGAGGCAAGAGTGCCATTATTATAAGGGTGAAAATTTTTTACAATGTTTGAAAATAATTTTCTTTTTTTAACCAAAAAAATTCTCCTGAGCATTTTTCAGTTTTCAAGTAGAATAAAATAGAAAATTCCAACTGAAGTTAAAGAAATAAAAACATTTTTTAAAAGACAAAAATAATTTTAAAGGTCATTTTTCATAAAAATAAAATAGTAACCCAGCCATATAGGTTACCTTGCTCTCAAATTTCTTCATTCAAAAGAGTGCTATGCTAAACTGTTACTGACAATTTAACAAAGCAGATAACTGGAGTCAAAAGAAACAGAGCACTTGACTAGACATATAAGTAGGATATAACTTGTATCTAAGATCATGTAAAAACTATCTCATGCTGTGACACAAAAGGGAATTTGACTTCACATGTTTAAAAAGCATGTGCAAATGTTACCTTTGCTCCTGCTGTGTTTTCCAAACATGTTCAATTTTCTGGTTACTGGTTTTGAGTGAGGCTTTAGTGTACATTTCTAATCTTTTTCTTTTAGCTAGCAGAGCCTTGTTAATGTCAGCTGGATTGAGACAAAGAATATTTAGAATTTATGTATACCAAGACACATGCATTTTACTAAAGATGTTGGTGCCCTTTTCTTTGGAAAAGGTGCATTCTAATGGAAAAGAGTTAATGTGTTCTGGGCTCCTGAGTGCTCCTTTAAGAGTTTCTCTCCGCCTGCTCTTGGCACTGGTTCCAGTGTTGCTTCCCTAAGTCTCCAGAGACCCTACCCGACTCCTGGCATCGCAACAGCTCCTTGCCCAGCCCCACTGACCACACTAGCACCTGCTTTGGATCCCACTTCTCCCAGAGGCCAGACCCAGCAGGCCCCACCATGACTTGACTCTGCATTCGCTTCTTCGACTTCAGGCAGTACGGCCGGGGATACAGTGTCATGTTTGCTCTGAGCAGATGCACACAGCAAAGCACAACTGTCCAGTAGTTTGAATCTAGGATAGCTGCAGTTCTTCCATTATATACATTTAAATTAGTTCCTTATGCACTGAATCTTGTGCTCTCCTACTGATTATGAACCATGATGAACTTCATCTATACAGTAAGCACACATACGTGCTTAAAACATTAGCAGCATTATCCAATCTGCTCACACTATGCACCTTAAACGTGGTATTTGGTGATTTCCCAGTCTGCAAGTTCTCTTTTATTCAAAGCTAGAGATGTCTTGTGCAAACCTGAGTAAAGGCATCTGCTCTTTTCTCTAGTGTCCAAATAACATTTCAGTTACACCATCAAAATCCTCATTAATTTAGCTGCATGGCTGCACTACCAGCTCATAATTTCTAGGCCTTCACAGAATTTAGTTACGCTAATACTTTCAAAATGTCTTTTTTTCCTTAAATAAAGCATTAACCCAAGTGTTTTGGGGAAATATGCATTCAAATTAGATTTCAGAAATAAATTAAAGGAAGTATGTGATCACTATCACTGTCAACATATTAAATGAACAAATGACAAACTATTTCTCATACCTCCAAGAGTCTCTGAGTAGTTTTCTAAAAGTATTCAAGTTAATATCAGTTAATATGGCTGTCTCAATTTACATTTGGAGATTTAATAAACAAGTCATAGTTAGCTCAGGTTTAATACATAAGGCAATTGCTTTTCCTTTTTGCTGTAGACATCAGGAAACATCTGCTGAGTTTGTCTCTCTAATTTGTTGAGGCATCTGCTGCTGCTAATGCCAACTCTATTATTTCTGAGCAGACAGCATCCTCTCTCTGATTCATTCATTTTTCTTCTTTTTATTCTATCTTTGAGTCTTCAGTAAAAAGCAATCCTAGCTTCTTACTATTCAACATTGAAATCCTCCTCCTATCTAGACTGCTAGATCTACAACAGCATTCTAATATTTGCCTTAACAGCAAAGCCTCAATTCACAGATTAAGGAATTCCTTGCAAGGAAAGAGGAACTCCTCTTTCACCTTAAGATCTATAGGCAAACAGTGACTGCATATGGCATTTACTCACACATACAACAAAATTATCAACAAGCTATTAAGGAGGTAACACTGGTATTAAGATGTTATCCCTTCCTTCCACTGCATTTGCTGATTTGTTACATTTTCTGTGAATGACTAATTTAAAGTGATGTACATAAATATATGGTGATATACATAAATCTCTCTACCGTCATCACCAGGCGATCACCATCACTTAGCCTCATTCTTTGGCTCTGCTAGAAACTTGCATTATTCTTCCTGACTGCTGAAATTCCCTTTTGTACTGAATACCTATTCTCTAGAATTCTGAAGGTGTAAAGTACAGATTACTAGCTCATTCTGTATCATAACCATCTTCTACAACCTACAGCCATTCTTTGTCTAGATTTTGAAGTATTTGTTCTACTTAGACACTTCTTTTCATATTTACACGTATCTTTCTCACTCCAGTCCTGCAACCCCCAGTCTCTTCCACCTCATTGTAACAAAAATTGAGAGAACTTTCTAACTCACATTGTCCCATCTCTCTGAAATATAATCACTGCCTCTTAAACCTTGTCTTAAGAATCTTTGTTTTCTAATTACAAATAAGATTGATAATCAAAAGCACTCATGTATCTTTCCTTTTCTCCCTTTATAATTCATCTACACTGATACTTACATCTCCTTTTACATGCAGTTATTCCCTTCCTTCCTTTTCCCTCTGCTCTAATTTAGATATATTAATTATTACTTTTTTTCCTGGAAAGTGGCTGTAGCCAATAATATAATGATTGGTCATTTTATCTAAATCTTGAAAATTACTTTTGTGAAAAAGAATTATTTCAACTTTGCAACTTAAACATGAATTATGTTTTAATTTATTAGAACATACATATACTTACCTCCAAATCGTTCCAACATATTCTGTACTTCACCCCTACAAAATATTGTTTAAAAATTTATTTGCCTGTTTTCTGCACAAGCTACTTCAGAACAAGACCTGATGTATACGCTTAAAACTTTGTCTAATTTTTTTACATGCCTATTACCTGCAAGCAATGACAGTGCTGCTGCTGTTCTACAAGATAAAAAATGTCACTTTTACTCCTCTCCCCTTCCTGCAAGAGTTCTGTTTTTAGACTAATTTGAGTGATTTTTTTTTTTTTTTTAATGTACAGGAGTCTATTAACTTACTCTCCAAGAGAAAGATACTATTAAGCCTTTGGACAGTCCTGAATGAGGAAGGATGACAAATAAGAAAGCTTATTCCACACACAGAAAAGAAAACACAAAATATAATTGGAACATCAAATGAAAAGAAGTCTATCAAGCTTAGCATGACTGACACAGTAAGAAAAATCAAAGAATACCAGGGTTGTTTCTATAGTAGTTTTAAGATGTGTACACCACTGTGTAAGGCAGTGGTACAGTAACTGACAAATACAAAAAGAGACACAGTAGATAAAGAAAAATGTTTATCTTGTTTATGCATCTTATCTTTTCCACAGGATGTCACTTTCATTTTCATCAACTAGAAAAAGCTGCATCTTCAACTTAACAGTTCTTAATCTTGCTAAAAAAAAAAAAAAACCCTTGTATTTTTTCATTACTTTTACACTGTTTATTTTTCATGTAATAGTTGGATCATTTAAAGTACTGTTAATAACATCAAACAACTAAGATCGGAGGGAAAAATTTAGTGAAACAACAAACAATTTAGGATAAAACTTAAATCATCTTTTGAAAGAAACAGAATTTGTAGAACTCACACAAATACTTATTTCTTCACAGATGTTGAAAAGTATCTATAAAGAAGCTGTAGAATTGATTTTAAATGTTTTTCTTTCCCACATACAGCTAACATATTATGTCACCTGAATTTTTTCCTGAATTGAATTAAATGTTTTTTAAAAAAGGAAAACAAACATACTGAATAACTGAAATCAGTATCTATTTAAGACTTGCTTGCTCTTCTTGAAAAAAAAGATATTCTAAACCTTACCCCACATCATCTGAAACCACATGAGGAGTCACCAAAGGTCTTTTCTTTCCATGCTTGTCCACCACTGGTGTTTCACCTTAATATAAATTTTAAAACAATTTACAAAAGTCTCTTATATTTCACAGAGGGTCATTTGAATTATTAAAAGTATAGTTATTTTTCTGTAACCCCACTTCTTTGAACATGTCTCATGGGTCAGCTCTCATCCATTAGGCATGCTAAAACACATGCAGCTCCTAAAACTTTGAATCTGATGTTGACAGACGGCCATGAATTCTTCTGCAAGACTAGATTTCAGTTGACAATGCCCAGAGCTCCCCTAGACTGGTCTCAACCAGTTTTAGTTTCTCAATCCACTACTACACAAATACGCCAACTCACAACATACCAATACTCTGAAAGGTAAAAATAATCTAAAAAACTGAGAAAGCCCAATTTGTAAGAATTTCCTTTTACTGTAAAGTACTGAAATTGTGTGCTCTGACCTTTAAAAGAGCAAAACTAAAGGTATATATTTATGTTTTTTCTAAAAAATAAACAATTTCCTCAGAGGTCAGATTTCCATTACCAAAGGGGGAAAAAAAAAAAAAAAAGATTACATCCAATTCGAACCAGAAACATGTTACCCAAAATATGAAACATAATACAAATATAAATATACATTTTGTTTGAAACTGTATGTTAGTGTGCACAGCCACAGAAGCTATCCTGAGAACAGCAGACAATTATGTAGCGTGAGGCAGCTCAGCTATCCTTACAAGAAATTCATTTGGCAGGCAAAAAATAAAAATAAAACCCACACTGAACACATTTTTCCCAATTCCAAATTCTGCAACCCCTTTGTTCAAGAAGTTATAGGAATGTACACTTTGATCCATATAGTATCTAAAATAAATCAGATACAGTCATCTCTACTTAAGGCCAGAACGTGCTGATTAGACCCATCAGATGTTTCTCAAAATGCAGCCAAGCGAGCCTCAGAAGGAATACTCAGGATGCTGGTTTTGTTATTTGCCCATAGAATTTACTCTCTGTAAGGAAAAGATTTAGTTTGAGCATAACAAGAAGGGGAAAAATATAGATAAACAAAGCCCAGAGATGCCTGCTGAAAGACAAAACTCAAAAGAAGCAGAGTTGCATCAGACTTTATGAAAATACTATCCTTTGGTGAATGAGAACTGCATTTTTAAGCAAGGTTCACACTTCTCCCAAAACTAAAAAGGAATCTGCTGTTTGACTTCTATTTCCTCATGTCTCTGCTTCTTCCTCATTCTTTTCTTCCGTTCAGATTCTTCCTAAAGTATTCTTAACCTTTTTTCCTTTAAATTTTCACCACTAACTCTAGCATTGCCTCCTTCTCTCCCTGCCAGTATAAGACTCCAATTACCCTTCCTCATCCCTGTAGAGCTCATCTTGCATTGCAGTGACCACGCAGCACTCCATACAAGCTAGCAGAGCTTTTTTTCTTCTGTCCTTTTCTCACAATATTAAATGCAGCCAGGTGATAGAAAGATATGGCATTGAAAAAAGGTAACAAAAACACGTAACAATCTTATTTTAAGACACCACCTGTAGGTTTAAGAGCTTTCTTCTCTTACCAATCAAAACCATACTAGAAGACTGCTAGAAATATTATGAAACATGCTTGATCAGGCCCTTGCTAACACAGAAATAGCCTCATTTCTATTCATAGTCAGAAATATCATAAACTTCACATTTTCAAAAAATGAAAATCTAATTGATATAAACACCTTCTCTAATATCTTCCTCAGATCCACTCAGCTCTTTTCTTTCCTCTTGAAAGTCATAGGCAGGTATGGCTTGATCTTCCTGTGCTGGTTTACCAGCTTTTCCTTGATGCTTTCTTCCTGATGGTGCCATGAGATTTTCTTCCTACTAAAACAATATGCTGTATTTGTTACATAACTTCTCCTACAATACTTTAAAGATAAATATGCTTTGATGCTTACAGTGACTTGTACATCCCTGTAACAGTTTCCATCTGTAAGGGTACTGAAGCAGTGGAACTAGTTAAGTTGTGAGGTAATCCACAGGATTAACCATCAGTGGTGTTTTTGAGAACAGCTTAAAAATACCAGGACTATTGGGAACATCCTTGCTTTTCTGCAAAATCAGGTAAGTAAATTATATAACTTTTTAAGGTGCCTGCCAGCTCAGCTTCCATAACATTTATTAAATATTTTGTCCTATTCAGTACCACTTTCCCATAAAAATAGGCTTACATTCTATTTTATAGAACACAGAAATGATAAACCATAAAGAACAATCTGATTCTACATTCCATTCCATGTTAGGTAGACAGATACACACACACAAGCAATTTTAAAAAATCCTGGTCAAACTTTACATTCATTTTCTGAATTATCTTAACTTTTAGCTATTATGCCTCTGCACTGTGTTTTTAATGTAGTTTCCATATTTGTAATTTTTTTACTAATTAAACACTATCCTTAAAAAATACATTTATATACTTTAGAAATTCTCATTTTAGTATATACTGTGTATTTTTACAAATGTTTAGGAAATAAAATACCTGTTTAGGAAGAAAAGAATATTAGTTGTAATCATTAAATGTGTGAATGACAAAATAAAAACACTTCTTCTCAGTGCTTTATCAACAACAGAAATAATACATAAATATAACAGAAAACATCAAGATACAGAGCTCCTGTTAAAATATTTCTTCTCTTATGGAAGTACATAATCTGATAACTTGAAATACTTGGTATCTCTTGCTAAGTGTTACACGGCACATACTTTTAAAAATCCTTCCAAAAATAACAAGACTACTTGGAAGAGGGAAAGAGTAAGGAAAAAAAGAAAAAAAAAAACCAACAGCTTTAAGTACCCTGTCTTCCAAACTTGATTCTACTGAGCAAGGCATGGTATTCAGCAGTGGATAAACATCTTGTTCTAGACACAATTCAACACAGCTAGAAATATCAATGTATTTTCCAAAAGCCTGGGCAAAGATAGCTCTGAAAATTAAATTCTTATACAGAGAATGAGAACTTCAGTGAAAATCTTATGAATTTCCAGGACGTTGAAGTCCCCCCCAACATTAACAGCTGTATCTCACATGCTGGAATGTCCTATTCCCGTTTCGTGAATTAGCAGCCTATACCTATGAAAATATCAACCTTTGCCTTTTTAGCCACAGACTACAGGGATGTGTACAACACGATCACACTATGCTGCTAAGGAACGCTGCTTTTTTAAATATACCATTTTTTTCTTTGATGCTTCTCTGTATAGTTTGAAGCAAAGATTTTACAAACTTACGTAAAAGTTTCTTTGAAAAAGGACTGAAACTTCTCTTCAAATTATTGACTGAAGGATCAAAACCCCTTGCACTGAAAATATCCTCAAATAGGAGAAAATTTAGGACAGCTCTAAATTTCTCAAGACTCATACTTTGATTTTCAACTACTGCAGTTGTTGAGAGCATGACTAAAGGCAGAAAGGACTGGTAAGGCACCTGACTGTGTCCGGTTGCGCTGCCAAAAAAACTCTCGACCTTCTAAACTGCAAGCATGAGAAGAAAGGTATTTATTTGTAAATTTATCTCAGGGGCAGACACCCACGTTGCTGCGTGCTGGAGCTCAGTATACCAAGCAGGAGCTCCCCAGCCCCTCCAGACACCAAGGCTTTAGGCAGCCCCATCCTGCCTAACTACCTGCTTCGGCTGATTCAAATATCCTCCACCTGCCGTCGTTTATTTAATGACTTTTTTTTTTTCTTCAGAGAAACCCACCCGCCCCGTTTCTCCCTGTCTGGGAAGATAAGCCAATATTGAGGCGAATCTCACTTGTGGGGCTTTTTACCTGCCCCCCCCCCCATTTTTACCTCAGAGCGGCGCGGCAGGCGGCGGCCGGCACGCCGCCACAACGTTTCAAACTCCGAGGGGCGCCGCCTGCCCCCCCCCCAAGCGTGCCCGTTTCCCCCTGCCCCCCTCAGCCCCTCCTCTCTCACCGCCTCCCACCGCAAAGCGCCTACAACGGCAGAGAGGGAGGCAGGGCGCCTCGCAGCGACCTCCCGCAGGATGCCCGCGCCCTCACCCCGACGGCGCCCCCCGAGCTCTGGCAGCGGCTGAGCCGGGGCGGGGGGAGGGGAGAGGAGCAGGAAAGGGCGGGAAAGTGCCGGGCGGGCGGCGGCACGGCGGGAACCCTCATAGCGGCGCCTCCCTCCCGCCTCAGCCGCCCTCCCCGGGACGCGTCCCCCCCGAAGTAGTTTTCCAGAGGAAACTCCCGGGCCGGCATTTCCCCCTTCCGTGCAGGTGCGCGGGACCACGGCGGCCGAGGCACTGCAGCGGCTCGGAGGCTGGGGAGGGGTCGCGGTGTAGCACTTGTAGATTTAGGACGCAGAAACACCCGCCCAAAAGCCAAACGAAAGAAACCGCAACGTTAAGAGTCCCAAGCACTTAACCGGGCATAACTGACTTGGTAGTATAACGTTGAAGAGACTCACCTCTGCCTAACAGGCATCCAGGCTTAGCTGTCTGCCAAGGGAAAGGCAGCCAGGAGAAACATGGAGAGCAGAGGTCCATCTCCAAGGAAGTTTTTTGTTGTTTGGTTGTTTTGGTTGTTTTTTTTTCTGATTCACGATTAAACTGGTTTAAACCTCACACATCTGAAGATTTACCTGTTTTTCTTAGAAACTGCTTCAAGGTGTTGCTCAGACAACAAAAAGCCTGCGAAATAGATTGCTATGGTGCATAGTGCCTATGATCTTTAGCTCTGTTTTCACAGGATAAGATGCCAAAAGATGATTTTTCCATCAACAAATGCAACAGGCAATATTTCTCTCAGCAGTCACAGAATCACAGAATGGTTGAGGTTGGAAGGGACCTCTGGAGATCATCTAGTCCAACCCCCCTGCTCAAGCAGGGTCACCTAGAGCACATTGCACAGGATTGCATCCAGGCAGGTTTTGAATAGCTCCAGAGAAGGAGACTCCACAACCTCTCTGGGCAACCTCTTCCAGTGCTCTGTCACCCTCACAGTGAAAAAGTTTTTCCTCATGTTCAGATGGAATTGTCTGTGTTTCAGTTTGTGCCCGTTGCCTCGCGTCCTGTTGCTGGGCACCACTGAAAAGAGTCTGGTCCCATCCTCTTAACACACTCCCTTTAGATATTTGTATACATTGATAAGATCCTCTCTCAGTCTTCTCTTCTCCAGGCTGAAGAGTCCCAGCTCTCTCAGCCTTTCCTCATATGAGAGATGCTCCAGTCCCCTAATCATCTTCGTAGCCTACGCTGGACTCTCTCCAGTAGTTCCATGTCTCTCTTGTACTGGGGAGCCCAGAACTGGACACGCTACTCCAGATGTGGCCTCACCAGGGCTGAGTAGAGGGGGAGAATCACCTCCCTTGACCTGCTGGCAACACTTCCTAACGCACCCCAGGATGCCACTGGCCTTCTTAGCCACAAGGGCACATTGCTGCCTCATGGTTAACTTGGTGTCCACCAGCACTCCCAGGTCCTTTTCTGCAGAGCTGCTTTCCAGCAGGTCAACCCCCAACCTGTACTGGTGCACGGGATTATTCCTCCCTAGGTGCAGGACCCTGCACTTGCCTTTGTTGAACTTCATGAGGTTCCTCTCCACACAACTCTCCAGCCTGTCCAGGTCCCTCTGAATGGCAGCACAGCCCTCTGGTGTATCCGCCACTCCTCCCAGTTTTGTGTCATCAGCAAACTTGCTGAGGGTGCACTCTGTTCCTTCATCCAGGTCATTGATGAAGAAGTTGAACAAGACTGGACCCAGTACTGACCCCTGGCGGACACCGCTAGCTACAGGCCTCCAACTAGACCCTGCACCACTGATCACAACCTTCTGAGCTCTGCCTTTCAGCCAGTTCTCAATCCACCTCACTGTCCACTCATCTAGCCCACACTTCCTGAGCTTGCCTATGTTATGGGAGACAGTGTCAAAAACCTTGCTGAACTCAAGGTAGACAACATCCACTGCTCTCCCCTCATCTACCCAGCCAGTCATTCCATCACAGAAGGCTATCAGATTGGTTAAGCATGATTTCCCCTTGGTGAAGCCATGCTGACTACTCCTGATCACCTTCTTTTCCTCCACATGCTTGGAGATGGCCTCCAGGATGAGCTGCTCCATCACCTTTCCAGGGATGCAGGTGAGGCTGACTGGCCTGTAGTTCCCTGGGTCCTCCTTCTTGCCCTTTTTGAAGACTGGGGTGACACTGGCTTTCTTCCAGTCTTCAGGYACCTCTCCTGTYCTCCATGACCTTTCAAAGATGATGGAGAGTGGCCTAGCAATAACATCCGCCAGCTCCCTCAGCACTCGTGGGTGCATCCCATTGGGGCCCATGGATTTGCGGGTGTCAGGTTTGCCTAAATGATCTCTTACCCGATCCTCCTCAACCAGGGGAAAGCCTTCCTTTCTCCAGACTTTCTCTCTTGCCTCCAGGGTCTGGGATTCCTGAGGGCTGGGCTGAGCAGTCAAGACTGAAGCAAAGAAGGCATTCAGTAACTCTGCCTTCTCTGCATCCTTTGTCACCAGGGCACCCACCCCATTCAGCAAAGGGCCCACATTTTCCCTAGTCTTCCTCTTGCTACTGATGTATTTGAAGAAGCCCTTCTTGTTGTCCTTGACATCTCTAGCCAGATTTAATTCCAAATGGGCCTTAGCCTTCCTCGTTGCATCCCTGCATACTCTGACAATGTCCCTATATTCCTCCCAAGTGGCCTGTCCCCCTTTTCCACTTTCTGTCTACTTCCTTCTTCTGGTTGAGTTTTGCCAAGAGCTCCTTGCTCATCCATGCAGGTCTCCTACCTCCTTTGCTTGACTTCCTACTCATAGGGATGCACCGCTCTTGAGCTTGGAGGAAGTGATGCTTGAATATTAACCAGCTCTCTTGGACCCCCCTTCCTTCCAGGGCCCTAATCCATGGGATTCCTCCAAGTAGGTCCCTGAAGAGGCCAAAGTTTGCTCTCCTGAAGTCTAGGGTTGCGATCCTACTTGGTGCCCTGCTGCCTCCTCGCAGGATCCTGAACTCCACCATCTCGTGGTCACTGCAGCCAAGGCTGCCCCTGACCTTCACATCTTCCACCAGTCCTTCTTTGTTTGTTAGTACAAGGTCCAGCAGCACACCTCTCCTTGTTGGCTCCTCCACCACCTGCATCAAAAAGTTGTCACCAATGCTCTGCAGGAACCTCCAGGACTGTTTGTGCCTAGCTGTGTTGTCTTTCCAGCAGATATCGGGGTGGTTGAAGTCCCCCATGAGAACCAGGGCCTGGGATCGTGAGGCTACTTCCAGCTGTCTGTAGAAGGCCTCATCGACTTCCTCATCCTGATCAGGTGGCCTGTAGTAAACACCCACAACAGTGCCACCCATGCTAGCCTGCCCTTTAATCCTTACCCATAAGCTCTCGACTCGCTCTTCATCCACCCCTAGGCACAGCTCAGTACATTCCAGTTGCTCTCTCACAGAAAGAGCAACCCCACTACCTCACTTTCCTGGCCTGTCTTTCCTAAAAAGCACGTAGCCATCCATGACAGCACTCCAGTCATGCGAGCTATCCCACCATGTCTCTGTAATGGCAATGAGCTCATGGCCCTGCGACCGCACAGGGATCTCTAGTTCTTCCTGTTTATTCCTCATGCTGCGTGCATTGGTGTACAGGCATTTTAGGGAGGTGATCGAGCATGCAGGTTTCCCAGGAGGGGTGCAAAATGGATCCTCCATAGCCATGTCCTGTGCGCAGCTCCCTGGCTGCATTCACCTGTTGGAGGCATCCTGACTTGAGCTGCATTTTGCCGACTACCCTGTCTCTATAACTCACCCCTTCCCCCATCTTTCCTAGTTAAAAGCCCTCCTTACCAGGTTGGCCAACCTGTTGGCAAAGACCTGTGTGCCCCGCTTAGTGAGGTGGATCCCATCTCTCCCCATCAGTTGTCGATCTTCAAAAGGGTCCTGTGGTCATAGAAACCAAAACCCTGTTGCCAACACCAGCAGTACAGCCAGTTAACTTGGAAAATCCGTCTCCTCCTCCCATCCATTCCCCTCACTGGCAGGATTGAGGAGAAAATGACCTGGGATCCCAGACCCCTGACCACTATCCTGAGTTCTGAAATCCTGTTTGATGGTTTCCAATTTGCCCTTCATATCATTAGTGCCCACAGGGAAGAGCAGCAGAGGGTAATAGTCTGACACATGGACAAGCCTTGGCAGTCTTTCCATGACATTTGGTATTTGAGCCCCTGGCAGGCAATAAACCTCTCTAGATGAGAGATAAGGGCAGCAGATATGTGCCTCCATCCCCTGCAGTGGGGAGTCACCCGCAACAATCACTCACCACTTCTGGGTGTTCCTGCAAGGCACAGGGTCTGTTGTCCCAGTTGCTTCCCTTGAAGCCATGCCCAGGTCCTCCTCATCCTGAAGGGCACTAAACCTGTTCCTTAATTGCAAGTCTTCAGAAGGAGTAGGAGCCTTTCTCCTCCTACAAGAAGTGACCAGTTTCCAGCCTTCTTTTACAGTGTTATGTACCATTTCACACAGCACAGAGCCCTCCAGCAACTCCACTGCTGTGGGGGGTTGGGACTCCTGGAGCTGTATGGTCTCTGAGAATACCCTGTCTATCTCCTGCTCATCCTCTCGGATGCTACGCAGCCTTCTGACTTCCTCTCGTAACTCCTTTACCTGGTGACACAACTCGTCAACAGCAGCACACCTCCTGCAGGAGAGCTGACTGTCAGCCCAGGCCTCATGGAGAGGCCCCAAGCACTCCCTGCAGCCTGAGACCTGCAGAGCTGCATCAGCTGACAGAGGGTCTGTCTGGGTCCAAGCCTCTGACACAGCCAATGCAGCACCTCCAACAGCCACTGGGGAATATGCTCCGCGGCATGTCATGACCATACCTGAGGAAGCGTACACTGCTGGGATTGGAAACGAAGGTGCCTTCTTGCGCCCTTCTGCGCAAACTGCTGCGCAAACTGCTGCGCAAACTGCTGCGCAAACTGCTGCGCAAACTGCTGCATCTGTTCGCTGCCTCCATTAGCTGCACTCCAAATTAACAAGTGATCCTTTATTTGGAGTTTTGCTTCGTCTTAAAAGTTTCAATAGTCTATCCCCTCTTTGAAACTAACAGCTTTTAAGTAGGATAGTCAGTTTACATTGTTTTGGTTTTGCTGTAAAAGTGGTAACTGCCATGTTCTAGCAATTACCCAATAAAATAGAATGCCGGTAGTATGCTGCTTAAGTAAGGTTAGGCACATTTTTACTGTTTTTACCGACACTGTTTTTATAACACACTGTACAGAAAAATCCCAGATACACAAGGTTTTGAGGGCTGTTGTAAAAACAATGCAATTGTTTGAGATGCAAACTACATGCTTTATGTTTCAGGATTTTCTACTGTTCTCAGAATTTTCTCACTAATGATTTATTTTACTCATTATATACGAAGTCCAAATACAAAATATAAAAAAAATCTTCCTAACAATATTTTAATTTTCAGTGTTCTCATTAACCTCAACAATTTGAAAAATTTTACTTGCCAAGTTCATACTGTTAGTATATTATCATGCTTTGTTTGCTTGCTTTTTTGGGGGGGTATCGTGATCCCACATTTTAGCACTGATTTGCAAGTGAAGCCTGTCAGTAAATTTATGCTACATCTTTTGGCTATTACTGCTGTAGCTGAACTAAATGCTATGAATCTACCTTCAAACTCTTTGCTTAAACATAAAAAGGAATTGCAATGAATCTGAGCTACATATGCATTCATTTGCACATAAAATTTAAGCAAAAGAACTAACATTTTAACCCATTTTTTCAATTATTTTAACTAGAATGCAAAATATAACTTTAAAAAAAATCCCAGTCAAACTTGACTCTACCTGTACATGTATTTGTTGAAATGTCTCATTTTCTGGTAGTCTGAAGTACTGAAAATTTGAAGTAATTTTATATTCTACATGTTTCAGCATAATACATAATGCTTAGCATGAAATACAATCTCACTCTTAAAAAATTACAAGTGCTTGCATTTTTAAATGCTTGAATGTTCATTGCTTCAATGCCTGAAGCCATTCATGCATTAAATATTACAAATTATTATCTTTGAAAGTTAAGGAAAAATAAATACTTTTTACATAAGGATTTACAAACATTAATGGCCAAGTGTTTTTTTTTTTTTAAATGGAAACAGAACAGACAAAAGCTTTTATCACATTTTAGTTAATTTCAAAGCAAACCAAGTATTTTACAATACATACACACATTTTGTACATCTTCTGATTATAAAAATTAATGCATTTTTTTGAATACTGCTAATACAATGAACTGAAGATACACCACCAAACATTTCTCCTTGAAAACATTCAGTATCCTCCCCCACATAAAAACTTACTGTTATGATGTTTCAACAAAATTTAAAAACACCAAAGTTCGATATGTGAATATAAATATTTTTTTCTGAAGAGAAACATTGCTCCCATACATTGCTACATTAAAACAGTATGTTATCCATTCATATGGAGAGGCACTTTTGTTTTTTTGTTTTGTTTTAATTTATAATGCTTGTAAAATACTATATCTTGATCACTCATTTGATTCCAACCCTCTCTTTGTAATCAAGTCAAGAGATAACACCATTGTATTCTTCGGAATATAATACACCAGATAAGATACAAAGTATTTTTAAAATAAACATCAATTGTTCTGTTACTATGTATTTTTTTATTAGGATACATTTCTCCCAAATTCCATTTAGACACTACCAATAGGGGGATGAATTGCCACTGTGCTTAGAAGAATGTCAACATCATTAAACATAGCCTTATCTAAATTACAAGTTACATAATTCTCTCTTAATTTTCCCATAGGGCTGAAAAAAAAGCAGCAACAACAGAAATTTGCAAAATGTTTTGGAATGCAAGATCAAGGACCTGTTAGCTGATCCCAAACAACTTTGCCTTCCAACATTATTATATCTAGTTGGCAACACCCACTGCAATAAATGCAGCTACATTTCTTTTGGTAACTCTTTTTATAAAAAAGGATAACATGCCCATAAACTAATGTCTGTCAAGTAAGATCAATTGAAAACCAGCAATGTACAGGTTTTCTCCAATTTCTTTGTTCTACTTCCTGTCACAGCTCCAGCAGCTTGTATGTCAAAGAGTACTGCAGATATTATAACTGCAGATACATTTTTTTTTCTTCACATCAACTTAGTTAAATGTCAAAAAAGACACTTATGAGAGAGAGATTTTAAATGCTTATCACATCTTGAGGTAGACTGATCTCCAAAATAAAGCTCTTCTACACTTTGATTCGTTCATGACCAACTTCCTTTTGGATCCTTCTCCTTGGAAAAATCTTTCGTTTAAGAGCAATTAGCTGAGGAGAAGAAAAAAAACATTACATTTAGTTCTTTGCTGAGCCAGAGATGCACAGTTGTTCTGGCTTTGCTCCTAGAAACTCAATTACCATAGATGGTACAGATTTTATAAAGTCAATACTGTCCTTTTTTTTTTTTCCCCACTGCGCAGGAAGAAAGAGCTATTCCTTAAATTCATCAATTAGGCATATACATTTCCACTGGACTTGTCAATAACCAGAGTAAGAGCAGAAAGTGAAGAATACAGTATGCCTATATTCTGATTATTTAAGAACTTGGGTAAATAATATAATACCAGGCTACATTCAGTTACTAAAACAGCAACACAAAGCTGGCATCTTAAAACAAGATATACAAACCTAGCTGTCCTACTGAATTGCTGACTATCCCCTTCCTAAACCAAGTTACTAATGCAGAAGGAGTTTTCAATACATACAGAAGCTGAAAATCAAGGGAAAGATTCATGCACAAGTTATAGGTGAAACAACAACAAAAAAAAGTTTAACAGCCAACCTTTCAAGAACTACACCCTCTTCATCAGACCACGGAAAGGGTTACTTAAGGCCCCAACCTGCAAAGAATTACCCATATGATTTGTTCCATTGACTGCCTCTAAGTTTAGTAGGATAATCATGTTCAAGAAAACCATTTTATCCTGGCAAAATTGGAGGTATTTTCTTTGAGCCCAATTCAGAATCTATCAAATTCAAAAGCAGTCCTTGCAGTTACTTTGTATGGGATTTAGATCAGGTCCCTAAATATCTTTCTTAAGATATTTCTCAGCAAGACTAGACTATCAGTATTACTGGAATTTTCTTCCTGTTAACTTACTTTACACTTTTACCAATGTGTGTTAATAGACCAAGATTTTCTACAGCAATTAGTGATTTTGAACACCCAATTTAGCACACTAAAGATAGACTTGACAGTTAGAAAGCAACTGAAAAGGTAGCACCACTCGCATCCCCCTGCTTCCCAGAATGAGACCCTGTTTTCAACAAAATTCAACTTGGTAACTCAGAAATTGAAGCAACCTAATCGGTAGTCATATATCATCTTTCCTTCCTTTATGAAGAAAAAAACCCCATGGCTATTCTTCAAAACCTATTAAAATACATTCCATTTTATGCGATCCTAAAGATACAGCAAAATATTATATGTTGTAGATTTGGTAAGAAGATATAATTTTTACCTGCTCAGCAAAAAATGAGATGACTGTAAATACAATAAGTGTTACTAGAACACAATGGGTCCAGAATTTGAGCTTGTCTCTATATGCCCTCCTGCACAAACAGAGATGGAAACAGAAAGACAATTTCATATATTATACATACAAAGGTATAAACTTTAAACTAAAGAGTCTCCATGAAATAGAATGAAGAAAACAGATTTTAATAGTTTATCTATAGTTAACTTCTGATATGAAAAGCAAAATGCTTATTTGAAGTATATAGACTGTTTCGTACATTTCAAAACTCTTCTTTAGTCTCAACGTACCTTGAAACTACTCTGATAGCCTTCTGGAGCCATGCTAGGATGTCTGCATTGGCTCTCAAACCACAATTTAACACTGTGCAACAATAAAGCTGGAAAACTCAACTGAAGCTAAAAAATGAATTTCCACTAACATTTCAGCATGCTGTAATCTATCCTGGTAGAAATCTGCTTTGACCACAAGAAAGTCAAAATACAGTTTTTCTTCTGAAGTTAAAACAGAACAAATTCTTGGCAGATGTCCTCAAAAGGGAGCCAACAACCCGCA
Source organism: Apteryx rowi (assembly GCF_003343035.1). Lineage (NCBI taxonomy): Eukaryota > Metazoa > Chordata > Aves > Apterygiformes > Apterygidae > Apteryx > Apteryx rowi. The sequence goes on along the minus strand of NW_020450894.1, from coordinate 480,517 downwards.
TACACCTCCTCCCTCCAGCACAAGTTTCTACAGCTAACTGCTAAAGACCAGTCGATTTATCTCCCATTCCTCCTGCCACCACTACAATATGGCTTGTACCACTATAGTTCATGCCCATTCCTGCCACCTACAATATTTCCTTCTAAGCTTCCCCTAATATTTTCCCTTTCTTGACAAACAGCTGTTTCTCATAATTTGCTGGTCAGCAATAAAATTACCATACTACTCTTCTTGTCTCATTTTTATCACTATACCTGCCAGCCTTTCACTTGTGTTCTCAAATCACCTTCCCCAATTTCTGAACTTAAAATATTATTTATAATATGGTGATCACAAGGTAGAAGCACAATAATTTCACACATTAAAGATGTAAAAGGAAAAAAGGCATTTTCCATGCTAATTATCCAGCTGATTACATTGCTGTCTCAGAGCTTAAAAATATCACTTAGTGATGAACTGTAGCAGAATCTATATTGCCTCTGTACAAAAAACATTCAAAAATATTTTCTTTTTGATTTAAAGATAAGGCAAGAAGTACTGAATTCATTAAAAAGAATTTTTTTGAAATAGGTTGGGGCCAATCAATGAAATTTTAATGACCTTAAGAGCAACAGAAAAAAACAGATCTTGCAAACCTCAAATTTTAGCCCATTCAAATCTTTTTAAGTTGTCTTCACCTTTAACTTCTTTATGACAACACTGGGAGAAATAGGATTTGTACCAATATAGTCTATATTTATATATAACTTGAAGACTTTTGAAGAGAATTTGCATAACATACCATTCCTGGAGCTCGTGCATATGAAGGAAACGATTCCGATACTCTCTTGGAAGTTCAAATTGTGAAGGTATGGGAAACATTGATTCATAAAAATCCCTAAGCACTGCTTTCACTGTCTGCGCATCCTTATGATTGTGATCAATATTGTCATTCAGGCAAACAAATTTTCTAGAAAATAAGAAGTCTTTGTTAGAATATTTAATAATATGGCAAAGCTATTGGCAAACAAAGTACACAAGTGGTATCCTTTCAAACAGATTGATATGTTTGACATAGGTAACAGGTTTCCTTATATTTGCATTATTTTTTAAATTAGTTGGATTTTAATTCTGAGTCAAAACCTCTGTGGAATCTAAGGACAAGCCACACTTGTGTCTCTTCTATTTATGTATTTAATGCTGCCATCTACTGGCCGCCAGTCTGCATCCTCCCAGCGCCCACCACTGGATACCGACTGCAGAGCATGCAGCCAGCATTATGATCTGGGTAAGGTGGCATTTTTTGTTTAAGTTTTAAATAAGTTAACATGAGTGAGGTATCTTAAGTAACAAAACGAGTTCCACTGTAGCAGGGAGACATAGTAAATTATTAATGCACTGCAGTGCAGCGGTGATCAGTGGTGCAGAGTCTAGTTGGAGGCCTGTAGTTAGCCCCAGGGGTCAGTACTGGGTCCAGTCTTGTTCAACTTCTTCATCAATGACCTGGATGAAGGGACAGAGTGCACCCTCAGCCAGTTTGCTGATGACACAAAACTGGGAGGAGTGGCGGATACACCAGAGGGCTGTGCTGCCATTCAGAGGGGCCTCGACAGGCTGGAGAGTTGTGTGGAGAGGAACCTCATGAAGTTCAACAAAGGCAAGTGCAGGGTCCTGCACCTGGGGAGGAATAACCCCATGCACCAGTACAGGTTGGGGGTTGACCTGCTGGAAAGCATCTCTGCAGAGAAGGACCTGGGAGTGCTGGTGGACACCAAGTTAACCATGAGGCAGCAATGTGCCCTTGTGGCCAAGAAGGCCAATGGGATCCTGGGGTGCATCCAGAAGAGTGTTGTCAGCAGGTGGAGGGAGGTGATCCTCCCCCTCTACTCAGACCTGGTGAGGCCACATCTGGAGTAGCGTGTCCAGTTCTGGGCTCCCCAGTACAAGAGGGATGTGGCACTACTGGAGCAAGTCCAGCAAAGGGCTACAAAGATGATTAGGGGACTGGAGCATCTCTCATATGAGGAAAGGCTGAGAGAGCTGGGACTCTTCAGCCTGGAGAAGAGAAGACTGAGAGAGGATCTTATCAATGTATACAAGTTTCTGAAGGGAGGGTGTCGAGAGGATGGGACCAGACTCTTTTCAGTGGTGCCCAGCGACAGGACGCGAGGCAACGGGCACAAACTGAAACACAGACAATTCCATCTGAACATGAGGAAAAACTTTTTCACTGTGAGGGTGACAGAGCACTGGAAGAGGTTGCCCAGAGAGGTGGTGGAGTCTCCTTCTCTGGAGCTATTCAAAACCTGCCTGGATGCAATCCTGTGCAATGTGCTCTAGGTGACCCTGCTTGAGCAGGGGGGTTGGACTAGATGATCTCCAGAGGTCCCTTCCAACCTCAGCGATTCTGTAATGTTTTAAATACTTATGCTGCAACCTTCAGAGAAGCCCAAAATAAAAGCTACAGAAGATTGTACGAGGCAAAACTTGGTCCTGAGACTAAGTTACTGTCAATGCTATATAAACTGGGTGGAACACAACTTGAGTCACTCAGAAATGAGCCTGTATAATTATCATCCATAATAATAATAATAATAATGATAGAATTTATATGGAAATCACTGTGACCACGTAAACACGCTCCCAATAAAGCCTCTTGCACAGCGTTATTTTTCAGAGAACACACAAATAGGTGTTGAAAAGTATTGAAAATGGTTGCAACTAAAGCAGCAGCTAGTGTACTGAACAGCTATGCACCCTTGGCCACTCTGAGCTGGTGTCTGACAGCAAAAATGCCCTTTCCTACATACAGGGAAGGTATGTGCTTTATTTATATTGCGAGATACAAGAGCCTTACTTTTTCCCCCAAGGGAGAAATCATAGCTGGTGACATATACCTTGGAATTGCTAACCTTTTTAAAGAAACGTGTTCTGGTCAGCTGCTGTATTCTGAATTGTATGCTGTGCCATTTCAAAGAGCAGAGAAAAGTTCAGATTTCCTACACAAAGACAGAAATAAGCAGAACTCTCCAGAGCAAGCAAATCTGCCTACACAGGGCATTACACTTTGCCTTCAGTCTGAAGAGAATCTGGCATAATGGGTACACCATACCCTAGACAATTATGTGCAGGGCACAAATAATCACTTGAATTGCCACATCTGAGAAAAACAAAATACACCTTTTCCTCTTCAAAAACTAGCAGACTGTGTCTACGCTATCAAGTAATACCATGCACTGCAAAGCAGCTGATTCCGAGGACTGGATGGATGTCTACACTATAAGCATTCGGGGAGTTTACCCTGGACTAGCCGCCCTGCCCTGGTCCCTTAGATTGGGAGCCTCCTCTGAAAGAAATGCAATTTACAGGCTCCAAGGCTATTTCACATTGCAAATCAAAGCACAGTAAGTGGGGGTGGTCCAGATACTCATTTCAAAAGCACAATACAGATACCAAGTCGCATGCTAATGTAGAGACACCAGTACGCACAGTATGCTATATAGGAATGCACCCCCCCAAGCAATTGACTCAACCTCACGTCCTGAATCAGCCAGCAATCTGGGGCTAAAACATACAGTACAATTGTTCCTGAAGAGCAAAACCAAAGGGACATGTAGATGGAGTCTCAGGCTGAGTCTAGAAGAGCACATGGGTGCCTAATACAAAAATGAAGCAAGTCTACATTCAAGACAGAGACCAGCTAACTCTCCTCATCTTGCCTGCTGAGGTTCCTGAGAAAACAGTCTACACATCATGCTCAAAGGCATCTTCATCTAACGATACAACTACTCCGCAAAACAGGCAACCCCTTTTAAAGTCCTGAGAAAGCCTCAGCCTATTAAGTATTCTCTGAGATCTGGGTATCTGAACCTTTTGCCACTGCAGTGTAGAGGGACACAGCACCTAACTTCCATTTATGGATCTCTCTCTCACAAAAGATTACTATAAGTTTTTTAAATTCCTTTTGCCATGTTGTAACAGAGCATGAAAGCATAATGCATTTAAAAAACTGATTTTGTAACAAAATAATCCACCTCCAAATTTTATTTTAAATTTTTATATATAAAGTAGATCAAAATGCTCTTTCCTGTAAAATAAAATAAACTCCAATATAAAATGTATGCCCTCTGGAATGCAAGAAATGAAAACCTCAACAATAGCTGAAATTTCTCTGCAAGCTTTCAAAGGTTTGAAAGCTATAAAGAAGGTAACAAATTAATTAAATAACCCCTAGGGTTAGCAGTCGCTTAACTTCACTTAAATAGAAAAAAATTAATAGCATTTTTGGTTAAAATTGGTCTTGCACTATAACATGAAACAAATGAATACACTGCAACAAATGATTTTTTTTTCTTCAATACACAAATATTTGAAACAGTTCAAGCAGAAAATTAAAGCAACATCAAAACTTTATAAAAATCAAGAAATAGCATACCTGGGATTTTTTCGTATGTCATCTAGCTGACCAACTACATGAGAAACATTTGTGCGGATCATTTTGAAGGCAATTTCCTCTTCTCCCATGATTTCAAACCTTATTGTTAAAATGTTTATACATTAATATCACAACCTAAGTCAGATTCAATAAATATTTAATTTACCTTCTTCCTTAGGTATCTGACTATCCAACTTTCACTATTATTTCTCATTTGATTTCTATCACTATACTTACTTTTTCCAGCTAATGCTCTCACACAGAGCCACATTTATTAGTAGCCTACCATAAACTGAAGAACTGAATTCTAATACACACATAAATTAAGTTTCAGCATAAGAGTGATAATGAATCTTATCTACAAAGTAGACATACCCCTACTGCAGTATTTACAATTTCTACAATTTACAACTGTAACTTAAAATTACACTTCAGATATAAAAAAAGTGTTCTTACTTTCCAGTCACCAATGCAAGGATATCTTAAAATAAAATTAGTTATAGAACAACACACAAAACTACAATCTAAATTCCAAATACAAACCCTCCTCACGCATCAACTTAATAACTTACAGACAAAACAAGTATACGAAATGCAGAAGTATCATGCAATCTCTGAAGGATATCTTCAGTTTGAAAGAGTTTGAAAGAGTTGGACCCCCTTACAAGTGGTGCCACACTTAATTTTTCCATGTTGTGCATACACCTATGATACCTTTCTTATCTTGATAAAAGAAAATCCAAAGCCTGTTCCTTGAAGCCTCACCTGAGAATGCACTGCTTTTATAAAGCTCACAAAGTTTAAACAATTATTTAATACTAAAGATGAACAGAATGAAAGAGCAGTATAGCTCTTAAACTGATTTACAGTAATGTATACATGACTAAGCACACCAAATCCTTCTCCCCTGCCCTCCAATATCTGTCAATCTCATTTGTTGTGTCAGCATTTAAGTTCTAGCATAAACTCTCCTGGGAAGGGAGTTATTTATAAAGCATACAGCACAGCTTGACCTATCATGAATGAACATATAATAACGTCCAAATGCTGCCATAAGCAGCATCTGTGACCTTCTTTCACTCTACAGCCTTACTGGCCTGTGCAGCCACTCATGGTGCAGCTGAATGCTTCAGAGACTCCCCAGCTCTTTCTGCTGTCCACCACTGCTGGTGAGGCAATGGAGAGAGGACAAGGTTCCAAGCTCTGCACCAGCAAGCAGCCTCAGTCAGATGCAACTGGTTGCCAGTTTCAGACATCAGAGATCTGAGAGAACCCTAACCTCAGACAGATCCACCAAAATACAATTATTCAAGCAAACTCAAGGTCATGGTTTGGCCAGCCATTTCCAAAAGGGGATTCAAACCCCCTCCTTACCTGCCTCCCTCCCCACCTGTTACTCCTTCTCCTTGCAGAAAATCTATAAGGCTGTTTGGGCTGCAGTACTTTCTTTTCTTTTTTAAGCTTCAGTAGAAAAAAGGAGGATGAAACAGATTCACAACTTCTAAATACAGGAATGTCTCCTTCCACCTTTTTATACTACTCTTTTCATACTGCTCTTCCTTATTTTGCACAGTCAATTTATAAAGCTGTCTAAAGCTACTCTGGCTTTTACTGTTATACAACAGAGTTAGGCTCTGGCCCAAGAAGGTACATGCAACCTTTAGTCTACTAAATGCAACATGCAACAGTTTAGTCTACTAAATAGCAAATTATAAAAATAAAAACAAAACATCATTCTGCATAACAAATCATACAGAAACAGTTTTCAGTATTTTTACTTTGATTTCTTTCTTTTCAGCTCCTCTAGTAATACATGCTAGCTTGATTTATTTTAACACATTCAATACAACCATCAGTCATGTATGCATGCATGTGTCTTCTTGCTGCTCTACAAAAGCTAGCATTGCTTTTCACAGGAGCATCATAACCTACCTATATTTGTTTTTGTCCTTGTATGCCTTACGAATTCTGTCAGTCACAGGTCTGCAATTAGTAACTAGGTTTTTAGTCACTGGAGGCTGGAAGAAAACATATTTCTTGCATTATACTTTACTCAAAGATTATAGAGTCTGTTGTAAAGGTGCACTTTGTAGGAAACATATTGTAGCTGTAAAGAACTGCATACACTTTGCTCTCCTGGAATGAAAAACAATATTGTTTCTTGATCACCTGTTGAGAACAAAAAATACTGCTGTATAACATCAGATATCTTATGCATATTATAAGAAAAATACTGAATGTTTTTGGCAAGAACATTGCAACTTCACATTTCATCCTCCATACAAAATTCACAAGTTGTAGCTGGTTTGACAGCCGTCTTTGGCATTCCTCTGATGGAGGTTGCTCAATGTTAACCAGTAACCCTGGCCAGGCAAGCTCTACAGAACAGCTGATATGTATTAGTCTATCATGAACTATGCTAAAACACTTCTGGGAAATCAAATCCCTGTTCTCACGGGATATTTCTACAGTACCAGACTCATTGCTAGAAATTTAGCTGCTGCAGACAACAGAAGCAAAAATAAATTAGGCCTCTGTGCTAAACAAAAACACTATTAAGTTGCTATTTAAATTGACTTAAAAGAATAATGTTAGTACATTAGGCATTACTGCTTAGATTAGTAATATTCTACTGCCTCTCCAAAAAGATTGAAGTAATTTGACATTGTTTCCAACCACAGAGACGTAAAACATGCTTATGGCAACCATCCTTTATTTTTACTCTTCAGAGTTTTCACTTCATAGATGCATATACGGCCTGACTCGCTGAGGATTTTGCAGACTGAAATAAGATAGTCCCAAAGAGGCAAGATACATAAAATAAAGCAAGGCTATACTGGATGCAATGTCCTCAGAATATGCAGAATTCTCAAATCTGCACTTTCATTTCTTCAAACCAGGCAGACAGAATGGTTTTATAGAGAACTTTGCTAGAATTCAGACTTTAGGAAAAATATTCTTAAAACCTTGTAACTTAAACTGGTAAGTATAGAAGACAAGATGGAAAACAAAAACAAAGTCAATAGTCAGCTGTTTGTATACCTGTATCTACACATGGTGTAGATCTCTGTACTTTGGTTGGTATACATTGGGAATAAATGATGGTTGTCTACCACCCAACAGTACACGACCTGTATTCTGCAGAATTATGTTTGCTTTAATTTAAACCCATAAAACATCAGGTCTTCAATTCAGCAGAGTATATGCATACATTTTTTTAAATGCATAGATTGATTCAGGAATTAAAGTCTCATTGTAAAGGTATTTCAGTTATTAGTGTCAGATCTGAAGATTCTAGGTGCCTAAACGCCCACTAATTTCAATGAGAATTTAACCACCAAAATACAAATTAAGACCTTAAATACTTTTGGAATATCTACTGTTAAGATTTAAATCTTCAGAAGTTAGGAGGAGTTACTCAGAAGCCTTCAAATTAGGAAGGATAGCTCTGAAGACATTCCCCTAGTTGTTTGTTTTAAATACATGGGATACATTTCAGGTAAAGACTTTTTGAAAAGTCTAGTCAGAGAGGTATCAGGAAAGAGACTCATGGTGCGCATTGTCATTTTGGTTCACAATAGTGAATTAGTTTTCTTAAAAAGGTTGACTGTTTAAATCCCATATATAACAATATTCGGTAGCTCAGCTTTTTCCTGTTTTGAAGAAAATTTTATTGGCTTTAAAAATTAGGAAGCAGCTTATATAAGTTTTATATTTAAAACACTATTATTTCATGTGCACACAGATAGCAATTTTTGTGAACGCTTTTCTTCTAGAAATCATAACACCCTTTCAAGTGGAGTAAATACGTGCTCAGCAAAGAAACCAAACATCTTTTAGGACCAGCATTTCTTACCAGATTGGGATCATAATATGCTTCCTGAGTTGGTGGAATGACATCAATCCGAGTGATGTTGGCAGGAAGAGTCTTAGAGCAATTTATGAGCATTTGCTCTAGACCTGTCAAATCCTATCAGAAGGGTAAAAAGAAAAAAAAAGTAATCCTGTTTTCTCACTGACATAGTTCTAAAATTTCATAAACTTCTTCCTGTATTCAGGGTGCTCAGATATATTTAAAACATTATCTACAAAATGAATTCCCACATTACTGTATGAAAGCAGACTTATCAGTTCAGTAGACCACAATTCAACAAATACCGAAGTCAACGGGCCTCCCCATATGCTTAAAGTGAAGCAAATCCTCAGCGCATAGTTGAATTGGGACCAGCTAAAGCATGATCTAAATAGAGGAAATGCCATTTTTATTTAAAAGTGAACACAGCTTTACTGATGATGCCAAGACAGTAAAGAAGTCCAAAACCAGAAATGGAATATTAAAATCTATAACAAAAAAAGAGTATTAGAAAAGACAGAAAGAATGGTTTTCTGATTAAGGTACAGGCCAGGAACACACTACTAAAGCATAGCTGTGTTCTAGCTATGCCAATGATTTGGTGCAACAAAAAATTATTTCACTGGTTTGTGCCCTGCTTCCTCTCTGTAAAGTAGAAATAGTACACAGTTTTCTCTACCAACTGTCTCTTTAAGAGCCTAAGTCCTACAACAGCCATCTCTTTGCTCATCAAGCTCCCAGAAAAACATAAATTTGAATCTTTGGATGTAGTCATAGTATTTACTAGCACAGTTACTTCCTTTCTACCCTTTGCCTCACTTCTTTATCTAGCCCGTAGGTTCCTCAGGGCAAGCACTGTTTTTACTACGCACGAAGATCCGCACCCTTGTCAGAGGCTTTTACTACTGTTTATGTTAAAGTAAGGATCTTTTCTAGTAAATGCAAACTAACAGCTTTCTTGAACTCAGAAGCCAATGACCTGTTTTTCTGATGATGCTAAAACTCTTGACTTAATTGTTGACTCAATACAACAAACAAAAAAAGCAGAACATATTAATATCATATTCTCAAGTTAAAATTTAAGAATAGACAGATGCCAAAGCAGGGAAGAATAAGGATTTGATTCCTTTTATGATAACTATTTAGGATTTTACAACTGAAGTAACCCTAAAAATCATTGCTAAAGAAAGAATACCTGCAAACTTAAGGGTAGTTCATGGATTCTTGTGGCCAATGTGCGAATCTCTCTGTCAGACAATATGCCTGACTGGTCTGTATCAACCTCATCAAAGATTTGGGAAATATTCAGCAGCTGGACTGCACTCATTAAATAGTAGAAATACGAAAAAGCAAATTGCATATCCTCTGAGTGTCGCACTTTGTGAAATGATGTTTTGTCAAATTCCTCAGGAAACCTATAGAGACCAAAAAAAAGTTAATTTAGTATTTCAGTTTGTTAAAGTAAAACATTCCTTACCTAAGAATGAATTCTCATATAAAATTTTAGAAGGTCCTCAAAAGTTTAGCACAACTATTATGCTGTGAGAAATTCTTCATTTCCCTTTTCAAAATATAATTTAAATGAGTAGCCATCAACACATTGGAAATAGCTATAACAAAGCAATAACAGAAAGATGGAATTACATCACCTACAGTTTTACATTATTTCAAACAAAGGCATACTCACATATCCTGTAGCTCTTGCATAACAGTGCGGTCGATCATGTGAGGCATATGAGCAGGGACTTTCCGAGATGTAAATCCAAATTTGCCATTTAAAAGCTTATTTACGTATCGAAGGGAATCAGCAAATGTATCTTTCAGCTGCCTTCCAAAGTGTTTACCATCAGTAAAGTAGGACATCTGTTTGAGTAATGATTCTTCTTCCTAAGCAGCAGGACAGGTATACATCAAGGTTACATTATCAAAAAGATCAAAAGGATTAAACACATAGGCAAACTGACATTTCAGCTAGGTGCCAGCTCTTTCCAGTAGTCGAATATTTTTAAGAAATGTCTTTAATATTTTTCTTCAAATTCCTTAGTTCTCTCTTTAAAAAGAGAAAAAGGTAACTTTTCCCCCTCAAAACTGTTATGCTCTGATCTATAAAAATCTTTCTTAATGTTTTTCCTCAGAAACCACACACGCACACACTAAAGCCACTTTAGTTATCATATATATATTTGTAGTATTGACCTTCTTTGCTGATTATTCATCCATATTAGATGAACTGAAATCCCACGAATATGAAAGATTCCTCATGCAAAAATCCAATCCCAGATGAATAGAAAGAGGTGATCTTTGTAAAATGTAGCACCTTTGCTATTTGAAGGAGTGAAGAACAGTTGTTACCAACAGAATCAGTCTCTATCTTTTCTTCTAGAGACTTTCAAAACTGCCAAAATGCTTTGGCTGGAAGCAGAGGGAGCTTCTTGCATGTTTTCTTGACATGGTCTGGATATTCAGTTTTGTTGACGGACTTTCAATCTAGCTTTTAGGCACCAAATACTCCCCATTATACATATGAATATTTTTAAGGTGTTTTTTGTAATAGAGTGGATCCAATTTTGTATAAAGGAAATTGAAACAAAATTTAAGCTTTCTGTTGCAGTGCTATGCATCTGAATGATATTTGAGGATTTGGCATGGTGTATTTGCCATTTGAGGATTTTGGCACTATACCAACAGACACTGAATAAAGAGTCAATCTGACTAAAAATCTAGTAGATAGGGAAAAGAAATGGCTATTCAGCTTTCACCACCTAGCTAAGAGATGCCCAGACCATCAAATTAAATTTTATAAGAAAACTCAAAAAGAGTTTTCAAAAATCTCAGTATTTGCCACAAAGGCAAGACACATTTCAAATTAAAACAAACAAAAAATATATTAACAGGATTTCATTAAATGATGCAAAAAATATGCAACTATTCCATTTAAGCAGTGAAGTTAAGATACTCACATCAAGAAGGTCTTGAAAATACTTCTTTTTCTCCCATGGCAAAAAGCCTTGGTCACTTCCAGCATAATACTGTAATTTTCTTCCCAATAACCCCTCCCTTATATTTGTATCCATCTGCACATGTCCTTTTCCTCCTTCCATTCCCTCTGTGTTTTCTCCAGTCTCTACAGTCTCAATATTTTTTGATTTCTGGGTTCCCTTTAATATGAGGGCATTCAATACTTTTTCTTGAGATTCATTTTTATTTCCCATGCTCTGGGCTGGAAGTGTGGATTTAGGGCTTATTTTAGAAACAAGTTGGTTTGTGCTCATTGTCACAACAATTCCCTTTGTTCCCGTCAGCCTTGAAGAAACTATTTCATTTGCTTTTATTGTTGTTTCTATTTTGCCATTGTTTAAATCTTTATAAGGCTTATGCGTACTGGTACGGTTCTTCTGATCTTCTGAACTATAACCCACACCCTTCTTTTCCAGGCCTACAATCCTCTTTACTGTAGTTAAGAACTGAAAAGGTCTCAGGAGAGCAGCCTTGGATAGATTAAATCCTTTCTGAGTGATATCTCCATTTACTAGTTTTAAATTCAGGTTCTGCAGAGCTAGCTGAACATCTTCAGGCAGGAGAGACACATTCACTGATGGCATTATCACCTCTTCGTGGAGACTCTCTATCGTGCCGTTCAGACGTTTCCTGATTCTTGGAAAGCGTTTTTCTTCAGGAATATCCTCAAATATCATTTCAGCTTCTGGTATTGAAGTTGGAGTTCTATCAACAGCATTGGATTTTTGCGTGGAGGTTGTGTTCAGTTTTGGTTCCTCTCTAGTATCAGCTTCAATAGCTACCTGCATTTTAAACTCTTCATCATTTTTATTTAGAAACGTAAGATTAAAATAGATCACAGTTGCATTCATGCCACTATGCATTATGAGGTGGATAGTCTTCCATTTGTTAGCTACTGAAGCATGTCGGATAACTGGATTATCACTATAGGAACCCTCAATTCCTTTCTTGGCTATTTCGCTAAAGCTGAAATAGGGTAGGCATTCACCTTTTGGAATAACATAGTAAGTCTGATTGAGCTGAAGTGTCACCCTGTACATCTCTTCAAAGTGATCTGGAAAATACCAAACAAATTTCTGTCAGTTTGAAGTCTGATGCTTTTCTTTCAGTGTTTTTTTTTTTTTTTTAAACTGTCATGTGCCCAGCAAGATTCACCATGAGACAGCTTTATAAAATGCTTAAGGTGACTTCTAGTTATTCTTGCTCACCTATCTTTAATAATGAATTATTAGAACATACTCACATTTATAAACCTGCCAGCCATTCCAGTGACAATTCTAAAAGCCACTATAGTTGATCAGACTTTCAGTCTCTGTCTGCAGAGACTATGTGGCCCACTATCATGCTTCTCTTACCTAAAATTAAGTACAGGTCAGAAGTAACACACTCGTATGAATTTTTGCCACATTTTAGTAGATTCATGTCACAAAAGTGGGACTACACTACAGTAACGCATCTTGATTTGAGACCTTCAGAATTATTAAGGTTGAAAAACTTCTCCTTACCACAGCAGAAGACAGATTACCTGTCAGCTCTCACGTGAACAAAACCTCACTGTCAGTAACACGGCTGTCAGTAACACACTTCTTCCTCAGCTCAGACACAGGGAAGCTTTTACTCTTCCAAATAAGCTGAATTCTCCCATATCTGTTCCTTTGTCTATGCCAGACCCCACTCTCAATCACTTCAGTCACTGCTGCTAGCCTTTCATTTCAAACTTTACCTTCTCGCTGACATCTGTGCTCTAATTTTTCCGTGATTTCTTTGTCCTACCTGCAGCCCTCCCACACTGCACTTTGCATCTTGCTCCTCACTTTCCATGCTTTCTCTACTATTATACATGTAAATCTGTATCCTCCCATCTCCAAATAGCATGTATTTTAGTATTAAAAGACTTCCCAATGCATTCTATCACAGAGAAACGTGTTTAATGATTTTCACTTTTTAAATGCATTGAGATTCAAAGGTCCATCCTGAACCCAGCTGGTCCATTGGGTAAGTGCAATTAATGGATGAAAGCCTCTGTAGCCAGCGGCACGCAAGGAAAAGACATTTTCAGCTAACACTACTTGGCAGAACTCACAGGTGACTGAAAGCAGCCTCTGTCAGCAGTCCAGAGCAAGGCTTGAACTTGTATCTCCAGCTCTCATTTCTTAACTATTATGAGCATCACCAATCAAATTAGTTGTTCTTATCTGGGCAAAGACTGTTTGCATATCTGAAATGCAATTCCCTTACTTAAAATGTAAACCTCTTGGGGCAAGGAATTCAATGCCTGCTACTCTGTACATTATCAAGCACCCTGTCCATGCTTGGTCAATAACTGCTTCAGCAAACAAAGCAGCATAAAATATTCATTTAGGTTTGGATTGATAAATATAGGAAGTCTTGCTGATTTTTTTTCTCCAGCTCTTCTCCTACAACTCTGCAGCGCATCTGAGCACAATCAGAGAATAATAATAAACCAGAAAAGGTAAGGCAGTTCAAGAGAATCCTTACAGAAAGTTTATCGGTGATGTATTTTACATACCTTGCCCACAGTCACCAGCATCAAACCCGCAGGAGAGAACATTGCAGGCCTGATCACAGAATTTGTCTGCTAGCCAGGAATTAGCGCAGCCTTGGTTACAGTAAGAAACGCCACTTATTCCTGCACCAAACTGCCACGGTAGTCCATTCCCTATACCTCCAACTGCACCACCTCCAGCAACGTAGCGACTGCCTCCACTGTTACCTAGAGTGACAGGAAAAAAAAAAAAAAAAAAAAAGAAAGAAAGCAAAGAACAGTCCTTTGAAATCCTTATTTCTGAAGAGAGGCACGTTGTGGTCCCATTTTAAACCACATTGTTAAGGTAGGCTGAAAAGAATCAGTTAAATCTTATTTATATACAACAAAATTAATACGTAATGACTGCTAACGAGCCCTCTGTGTGCTAGTGTAAAATCTATAGTGTGCATACTGTATAAATTTGGGGATGAACTTAAAAATGCAACAAAAGTTAACAACACGTTTTGTCTCAACTTTAGGGGGGCAGGCAGGCAACTCACTTTCTGCTCTTGCTTGCAGTCTTGACTGTACAGCCCCTACAGGGGAGTGTCATTTCCTCAATCCAGAAGTATCTCTTCCTTTTCCTAACCTACCGTCCTGAAAATTCGATCTAGGAACTAGAGGCATAACTTCACGATCAGCATAGGCTGATCTAAAACTGCTCTGGTGCCAAAGGGTGCATTTGCTTCCCTGCACACCACAACTGTGCGCTAGTATTAGTATCTATGCAGCAAGTCCTATCCAGCTAAAAATTAACCGTCCTTCTTTCTTCCGCCCACTCTTCTTGAAAGCAAGATACTAATGCAAGTGAAGGGATGGAAGCATGTAACCAAGGTTGGCAGGAGTGGGAAGAACTGCCCGTTTTACCACTAGTGCAGTCTTTGGTTGCCTTTGTAAATCCAGGTTTGAAGTGACTACTAAGGAGACGTGCTAGGCTCTTAGCACCTCGCTTGCCATCAGTACCTGACGCTATGGGTAAAATTTTCCTCTCGTTTATATCTATTCCCCTTCGTTTTCCTCGAAATTGTAGCTTCAGTCCCTTCTCACTCCAGGGGGTGTGCAAAGTCATCACCAATTATAACAAGGCAAGGATTAGGCAGGGCAACTGAATACTCTGAAAGGTGAGAAAACATAATGCAGATAGTCTTCAGAGCAATGACAGATCCTCAGTGTGCACAAGTTCGAACAGCAGTAAAAATTTTTCTCATACCTACACTGTTCTGAGTGTATACAGGAAATATCCTCTCACTAACAGTGGTTTTTTACATAGATGCTTTTCAGGCCAGAATCATGTTAAAAAATTGACACTTTGTTGAGACTGAAGAATCCTTACATATCAGGCATTGCTATAAATACATAGTCCATTCATTTTTACTCTCTATCTTCTAATCCTCTTTGTTCATTTATGGATAAGAATCTAAAAAAAAGTCACCCTTTCCAGGAACCGAAGCATGCCCAACTGCAGGCCTTTTCTGGTTTGTGGGAGCTTATTTGTTTCCACTTCACATTTCCTTTAAAGCAATTTCCTTTTTTTCAAGGTATAAAAAGAAGGGATAAACAGATTTAGCCCTGAACACAGGGGTTTCCTTCCATGGGAAGTACGGGGTAAGAAGGTATAGACATTCATTCATACTAAAAAGCTACCGGATCTACCAGGCAGGCATTCAGCTGTGGTCAACTGAAGTTAAAAACTACTATAAGCAAGAAGCAGTTTCTCACAGTGACTTCATTACCAATTTGTGTAATGCATTATCATAGCTTAGAGTATTTGAATAGACACATGGCCTTTTTCTAAAGCTATAAAGCTGTGATTTCATAGAACTTACAAGAGAAATTTGATTTACCAGGTGGAATTTTTGTGCCTTAGGGAGTCAGATGAGCTAATTTTAGGGGTGATCCTCTAGCTTCATAAACAACCACCACAAAAAAATCCATATTAAACTAAATGCCTGATAGGAAGAGAGGTAGCAAGGAAACTGGTAAGTAAAGTTATTCTGTGTGTTCATACCCAGGCAGCATTAAGGAGTTTTAAGACAAGGAAATAGATCAAAAAGAAAAATAGTGGAACACAGACTACACTCAAAGAGATGGCCCAAAATCTACTTTAAGTAGGCTTGGCTATGGTTTCAAAAACTCCACATGTAAGCCATGAGTAAAGCAAGTACAGACAGCCTCCTCTGTGAAGGGAAAGTGGGTCAGAACTCAGAAAATTAAGTAACACCATAAAATCTCACAAAGAATTTTCCCAGCAACTACTCTGGCCAGATATTTAACAACAAAAGTCTGACTTCAGCTTAGAATTCATATTTATAATACCTAGTAAGCAATATTAATGCAGGGCAAGTGAAGGGAGGCATCAAACCTGTAATACTATGCCAAGTGCTACCATTACATCCACAGAACAGAACTTTACATGCAATTCCAAAACTTAGATACTGTTATTTGAGTAACATGTCTTATTTGCTCTATCTGTATCTCTTTTCCTACTTGTTTATTTATCTGAGACGCATATAATTTTGTTCAATAAAGTCAGGACAGAAGTTCAATATCATTACTGTACTAGAAGTGCAATGTTATTATGTGGACTCTGAGGTTCAGAAACTGTTCTTTCCTGCAGTCAAACTTGGTACCCAAAGAAAGATTTCCCTGTTTATTACTATTTGCTGCAACTTGTCATACAGCTTCACAGCTTAGAGGAAATACTTTTTAAAATCTATATGAATAACTTTTTTGTATTATTTAAAGGCAGCAAATTTTGTAGTTACAGGACAATCAATGAATCACAGAACTATTCTTATAAAAGAAACAATGAACTGACCCGTTTTTCAAGTTTAACATTGACATCTTACCAATGCAATCACCTCCATCCCAATCACAAGCTGAGTTATTACAGGCTTTATCACAATAACCATCTTTAATCCATGAGCCAGGACATCCCTCAGCACAGTTTGGCACAGGCCAAGTCAAGTAAACCTGGAACAACATTATAGTCTCAGACAAAGACTGGCAAATAAAAGTGAACTGAGCTCATTCTTAGAATGCAGTGGCTTAAAATAATGCCTCCCTGTGCATACTGCTTTACATGTTCACAAAGCTTTACAAACAGCATTTAAACTCTAACACCTAGTGAAGTAAATGTTATACTTTTCAGGCAGAAGGACATTAAGGCTCAGAAGTTAAATGAATTTTCAAGGCCACACAGCAAGGCAGTAATGGCCAGAAATAGAAAGTAGGACTTCCCAAATCCTCATCCCCGTGATCCATTTCTGCAAACCACATTCAAATGAATATTAAGATTTTATCTTTTATCAGATAAAAAGGAGGAACTTCAAATCTAAAATAGCTTTGCAATTCACTTGTCCTCCTGACTCAAATGTTTCTTCATTAGTAACCAGTCATGAGATAACAAGCACATGTTGACCATAATCTCCGAAGCATCTGATCCTCTATGACTTAAACAATTCTAAGAACTACTGAGATAAAAATCGGGTGTGTGGGCATGTGTAGTTTCAACTTGGCAGGCATTAAAAACTACACACTTTTTCCTTTAGACCTTATTGTTTCAGGATTTTAGCAGCATATTTCTAATCGAAACACTTACTGATTGAGTTATCAGGAACAACATTTCACCTAAACTCATTCATTATAATAAGTGAGAAAACAATAATTGAAGAATAATAAAAACGCACTAACTGCAAGATTTGGCAAATATTTGACTATTTCCTTAAAATTTTTAAATCAACTTAAAGTCTCCAAATGTCCTCAAGTACTAAAAGTAATAATTTTACAGTGCCTTAAACTAGTTTTGTACAACTCCTATTACTTCTGCAGATGGAGACACAATGGGAGAATACTAGAAATAGCAAGGTTTAGATGAACACTGGCATTTCAGATTGTCCTTTCTACCTGCCCAGAACAGGAACATTAAAAAAAAAAAAAAAAAAACAAAAAAACAAAAAAAAAACAAAAAAACTGAGGTGTGTTGTTACTGTAAGACTCCTACTACTTTTATCTGCACAGAGGGGAATACAGTTTGCCAGAAAGGGCGCTAAACCAGAAGACCCAGGTCCCCCAATCTAGTCATGGTTTACCCCTAGAGTGACCATAGCAAATTTGTTTTCCCTCCTTGCATTTTTTTTCCCTACTAGTCATCTCAAGATTGTCATGGTAAGTGCATGCCTTGTTATATGAACAAGTATGTGTGTGCAGATATGCCACATCTGCACATTTTCCTCCATGGTTCTCTTGCAGATTAAGCTCACAGATGAAAACTCTGCTGGCAATCAATCTTTCAGCATGGTTATTGCTAATGTTTCCTCAGCCTGCTTTCTTTGTTTAACCACAGTTGTTACTAACAGATATGTTGAAATACTAGTACACCTGTAGTAAATAATGACGTACATAGTTGGCAAAGGTGTTCTGGGTGTCTGGAATAGAGGTGGTTAATGGCAAACTTAAATATTAGACCAGTTTGAATGTCATCTGACTTGAGCATTCCCATGGAAGAATTACTTCTGCTGTCTTTCGAACAGAGCATTTCCCACAGAGCAAAAGGAATTCCCGAGGGAGGAGAGCCTGACAGCTGCCCAACAGCAGACCAGCCGCACCAGGGCGCAGACAGGAAGTGGGAGAATTAGAGAACTACAGTGATGAGAAAGCGCAGCATAAAGCCTGACGGAGGAACAGTTATAGCCTCAGAAACACAGTAGCGAATACAGATGAAGGTGATTCTGCACCCAAACATGAACACAGCACAAGTAAAAAATAAACAAAAATAATAATAAAAAAAGCTTTTTTCACCTTACATCTTTTCTAACAATTTTCTAGATAAGAATAATGATCCCTAAAGGAGAGGAAGGGGGCGAAGCAGAAGCTTCTTATATTCATGCTCCCTTTCAAAGTAATATTTCTTCATTTTACATGGTATTAGCACAGAAACTTTTTGAATCTACTTCTAGTAAAAAGTCCTTTCATAACAGCTTACCTTTTGGCCTTTAGAGTGACTGTAAAAATCATCAGGCCAAACATCCTTTCCAAACATAACATCATCATTGAGGTAAATAAACTTCTGAGAGAGGCCACTGATACGATGAATATGACTTTCGATAGCTGGTGAACTGAAGGTAGGCAAGTGACTCACGTTCTGAAATATTTCCTACAAAAAGAAAAAAGACAAGAAATGCAACAACCCAAAACGGTTTCAGAAGGCAAAATAAAACAAAATACACCCATCAAAGGCTAGGTACATCAGAAAGATTTGGTACCTATCTAAAATAAAAAATTAATTTTAACAAGAACAAGAAGAGATTTGAAAGAAAAAAAGTGAAAAGTGATTAGCAAAAAAGAAATAAACTTTATCTCCTCCTCCTACGTAAAACCATTTTCAAGTCTGTGCTAGTTAACTAAAAAACCTGCACCTGAACCAATGCATAGACACAAACTCCTATTTATTTCACTGGGTACTGGATCAGGCCCAAAGTACACATTTATTCATCTTGTGCAGTTCAGGCTGCCCAAAATTTCAAGCCTGTTCCAACATTCAGGGAGTCAGGATTCTTCCATCTCTTACAAATAACTTAGCAAGCAGACAGCAACAGAAGTTGCATTAGTATCTTGTTACCTCTTCGGTTGCTCAGGGCGCAACATTTCAAGATACCAAAATTACTCCTGAATTTGTAATAAGAAGCCACTAGGGTATTTTTGCTTCACTTATTCAGGAAACTTGGAGTCCTTTTTTCTTTTTATATAATGTTTTTGGAATGCATAGCTACTTTTCTTGCAGCCAACATATTACTTCCAGTAACTATAGTCCATCCTGTTTCAACACAAGTTTATTAGGTTATTGCTCATCCTGGGCCTGTTTACAGACTGAGATTCAGATTGCATTTTTCCCCTCCCCAAGTTTTTCATAAATAGATTTTATAAGGAAATTAGACACGGGTACATGTTAGCTGAAGCCTAAGTATCTGGAAAAATGGGCTAAGCAAAGGTTTGATGGATCTTCAGTTACCTTCTTAGCCAAACTGAAATAAAACCATGGATGAAAGGGGGAAGACGTGGTCACTTCTACCTTCCTCATAAATGCAGCCTTTATCTGAAAGGGGATAATGCGTTTAAAAACAAAGACATAACCTTTAATAGTGGCATTTTCCTAATGGTTTTTTTTTGTTTGTTTTGTTTTTTTACCTGATGTGTCACTATAGTTATCCGAGGATTATCGAGGTTAAGCCAGGAAGGAATCTGCCCATTAGTGACAATGAAAATATGTCGCACCCAAGGGGCATGCCTCTCTATTGATCGTAATGAATATCTCAGCTCTTCATTATCCTCAAAACGGCTAGCAGAAATATCTTCATCCTGTTTAGACTACAAAAAGGAAGAATCCTCTACTTAGATTAAAAAATATATATATTCAGGTTCTGATCCAGCTAGATAACATGCAGTATGCTTTAACATAAAGGTGCATGAGTACTTCAAGACTTAGATACTCAAAATGAAAGGTATGTTGATCAAATACCAATATTCTTCTAAAGGATTATAGTCTACTGATATATCAGGGTGAACAGTATATTCTTCTGACATCAGCAGCTGACCACAAGGTATCATTACAACATCTGCTGACCACACTGTAAGAAGACAGCAGCTTGTGTGATCCTGTCTCCTGAAGAAAGAGTCCCTGAAAAAAGACACCCTCCTGCTTTCCTGGATTATTAGTCCCAACTATTTCATCATCTCCTACCCCTTCGTGTGGTGGGCTAATTGAAAGCCAAGCTGCATGCCAAATCATGAACATTACTTTTCTGAACCGAGTTTTAAGAGGCTAGGACCTTGCAAGTACATTGCATCATAAACCACATATAAATGTCACCTAATATAGACACACTGAAAGAGTCATGATGTTGCAGCTCCTCAATTATCTCCTGTTCTTCTATTTTAAAAGATTTGTAACAGGAGAAATTTAACAAAACTGAGCCTAATATTTACTATCAAATAGCTAAATGTTTCTGCATGCTTTTTTATTAGAAATGCAAAATTTTAATCAGAAAATTTTCAGGTAAGTAACAATATTAGTTTATATGACAGTGTAAAATACATTTCCTTCCTATTTTTGAGAATTTAATGATCTTTTCTAAAAATGACAATTGAGGCCACCTGAAGGAATATGCCCAGCTAAAACAGGATACTCTAGGAAAACTTGAACTTGTAATGACTATACTTTCACTGCAAATTCTATGCATTATAGATAAGTCTCCTTCTCCAGTATGTACAGTACACAACTTATAATTCTCAGTGGCATAACAACTTAAAACCTTAACTTTCAACACCACCAGCACGCATCGGTTAAGCACCCATTTGTGAAAAAAATGCATTATTTTAACATGGGGAAGTATGAAGTCTGAGTTCAAGGTTTGTATTAATGAGAAAAGTTCCCTGAATGCAAGTTGACAGGATACAAACAGACACGGCAAGCTTTATTAGAAAGCGTGTGTTTATTTTATGCATGCTATTCGATGTTTAATATAAAATAAAATTCTGGAAGGGGGAAAAAATCAACAGGATTTTTAAATGATCTTATCTTGAAACGGACATTTTTATTTCCTTGTGATAAACTCAACACCCTGGTATGTATCATTTATTTAAAGTAAAACTCCTTTCCTTACAGGCATCTATATTGTAGTTCTTTAAAGTTTTTGGAAGATTTTCTCAGCATACGTGATGCTGCAAAGCAAAAAATGCCAAAGAAATATTTCAGGAAGGAAACAGATTCAAATTTGATAATAAAAGCCCCTCTATTCCCTACACACGAGAAGCCTACTTATCTGACAGTCAATATCAGTGAAGACTTTCAAGAATTGACTGCATACAATGCAGAAGGGTGAAGTTTTTCTCTCAGCAGAGATCAAGAAAATTTCAGTTAAATGTCACCCTGTACGGTCTTTCCTCCTTTTTGATTTCAGAATGTGAAAGTGTTCTTGTGGCATTTTTCTTACAACATAACAAATACTGGATTCTTGACTGTTCCAAACTTCTGGAGAAATCCTGTGTTCCTTGTCATTAATTAGTTAGCTTCTACTTGGAGATTTTAGAGACTGCAATCTTTACACACACTAACAGAATTCACCTACCTGACTGACAGAGCTGAGGTCCCATAGTAAATAAGCAGGATTAAGCGTCAATTCTTTTCCATCTATAGTCATGTTCTTCTTCGCTTGCTTGCTCAGCTCTTGGAAACCCTTAGGGTTATTCAGTTGCAAGAGAGCCACACTGGCTTCTGAATAGAGCTGCAGCTACACAGGCAGAAAAAAATCATTTCTGGCATGTATCCACAGAAGCAATACCCTTCCTTTGCCAATTCAATTCAATCTTTTTCTTACATTTTTTCCTCACTGGAATTACTAATAAAAATGATAGATAAAAGCTGATTTTAAGACTACTATTTTGTAAGAACACAAAAAAGGAGTAATAAAATAAGAAATGAAAACTGACATTTAAATATACAGAACACTTCTAGATGCTTGGTTTCATTCTTTCCAAATAAATTTTTCTTTATACAATAATCCAGCAACAATATACCTATGCATGTTAAAGATATTTATTGAATAAATGAAGCTGCCTTGCCCATTCCCTCCCACACCCAATAACAAAATTCATGGTTTAATTAAACTTTATTTTATGGCTGAAAGAATTGCACTTTTTTTTTTTCTTTTTAACCAAGTGACACTTTTCTGAGTAAATTAAGGCCATCAATTCATCTATGCTTTCAGAAGTGTGAAATTTTCAGAATGTTTTACAGATCAACCTACAGTTCAGAAATCTGAGATACAAAGGGCTCCAGAATTAATCCATGTGGGTTTCCAAGTCCTTAACGATGGTTGCCAATATGCTGTTAAGGTCATTTCTTAGTTGGGGACTGTTTGATCTGTTTGCTCTTTTTATCTCTTGCCACTAGTGATTCTGGATATCAGATTTCATAATGCACAGGATAATAAGGGGCTCTTGCACTATACGCCCTCTCTAATAGCTGGTATAGCTTGCAAATTGCAGGACACCAAGACATTTCACTGAAAGTGTAGACTAACCCAACTAAATGCTGTTTACCCTACGTAGTAGTGTGAGCAGAAACAAACAAGCTAAAAGCTCAATTGCATTTCGACTCTCGAAGGGCGCGCATTCAACAGTCTGACTGAGAATAAACGCAGTTAATCATTAGCCATGTTTATCATGTTCTTTTATGCAACATAAGACAAATAAGCACATCTACCAGACTTTCAGTGAGATAAGATCTGTAAAAGCAATTAATAAAGTATTTCATTTGAACACTGTCAGGTAAGAAAACAAAGATTTTTTTATTCATAATTCTTTTTATTTTATTTTATTAAATCTGACCTTTTCTGCTCGTTTTGAAACAACACTTGTCCCAGAGTTAGCACCCCTGCCTTTAGCAAGACCAGCTGTCCTGCTTGTGACATTTTAAAGCTGTTGATGGTTTGACTCATGTGCTATTTGAGAGCTTTCAATCTGACTTATGAGGTCTGCCATTAGAAAAATCTGATAAATCTCAGACCTTCCAGGGAATCATCTGAACATACGGGTGGAAAGGATGGCTTCAGTAGCTAACTGGCTGAGGTATAGTTACGGGCTGCAGCTAGCAACCTCCAAAAATATCAATATCGAAATGCTACAGATTGCAAAGCTGCCATCAGTGGGTATGTGCTTTATTTAGGAATACAATGTCAAACAGTCCCTTAGGATCTGCCATCTAAAATACACAAGGAACAAACCAAAAATATTACCCTTTAGAGCTTCAAAAGCATTTAAGAATATTTAGTTTCTCTAACTTTTTTCCACCGTGACAAATGCAACAAAACAGATAAATATACTGCATATTCCTAAACAGATTCATTACAAACATTTCCCCTTTTCACTACTAATACTGCACAAATGCTGTAGGTTTTCAATATATAACAGTCCAAGTAGAAACAACAAGCAGTGAAGAAACACAAGTCCACTGCTCAGCTTAGGAGTTAAAGTAACCATTGCAATGAAACCCTGCATCCAAAAAGTATTTTTCTTCCAATAGCTTTTTCAGAAATGAGTACTTTCATAGGCAGAGCTATCAGTGAAGTTAGATTTCTAGGAAGTCATCTGGTGACTTAATTATCTAGTTTTTAAATAAACTGCAAGCTCTGACCAAAGCTTTTCTGTTGCTGATGTATTCAAAATGGCATTTTCCCCTGGTAGATTTTCTGATGTCTTACAGTTTTTGTGCTTCTCTCAGTCGGGATATTCCCTATACAGAGACATATGCAGTTGCCCATTTCCCTTGAAATACTACATCCTAGAAATCATCTCCATCCTAACAAAACTGGCCAGTGGGTTCAAAGGTTATTGTACAAGTAGAACAGAAACAAACACACAGGTAGAGGCACAGAGACAGCACCATCAGACGAACCTTGGCTTCTAACACGATGAGGCTAAAAAATATCATGCAGGCACACATGTCCACACAGAATACCACCAACACATGTTTACATAATGCACATGAAAGGTTTCTCTTGAAAAAGAGACAGAAAAACCGTATTCTCCCCACCAGGTAGCTTTAAATGCAGGTTTGCTTTATTAGACTAGGAGGCAGGCCAGATGGGCTAGGCACCACAAACAGAATTAAGCACTTTCATTTCTACATTCTCAAGCTAAGAGGTCTAGAGAACAGATTTTCTAATACCCACGCTGAATAAAGGAGTGTCATATCTCCTTAACAACCAGCGTGGGCCATTAAGAAGATAAAAAGGAATAATTTAAAGACTGGTTAAGAGTCCAGGTCCCACTTCAGGAGAAAACTCGTATGTCCAGTTAGAGAGGAAAATTGGGGCTTTGGAAGGGGAGCTATGTTTGTGCTAAAGAGTTACAAAAGGCCTTAAGAATATGAAATACTGTTGTCATTATAAAGGAAACCTAATGAACTAGTAAGATAACTTTGTAGGAGGGTCCCCCCTCCTCCCTCCCGAGAGCCAAAACCAACTCAACACCTTATTTTTTCCCCACAAAGCTGACTCTGTTATATCTGTGTGAACAGACAACACTGTTTCCTGAAGCCACCTGCCTATGCCTTCAAACACTGACACGAAGATCAGCAAGAATCCCAGATCCTCTGTCACCAAGATCAGCAATCACAGGCTCTCCTGTGATATGAATAACCTTAAGGTGTACAGGCCAAGCACCACTACAATAGTTACTGCTCTTACACATGCTACCCACGCATCATTGTGCCTGCAGGTTCCTGTGTGGATCATCTTCCATCAGTAAGACGAGGCCATTAAAAGCCATATTATAATTCTCCGTTTCCAACATAGTTTGTGTGTGTGCGCGCATGTGTATAAAGCATTCTTCTCATCTATACTTGCAGAAGGATAACTAAGCTCAATAGATCACCTTTACAGTTTAAAGAAATACTGCTTTAATAGCAGATGGCTGGATAAGCAGGGTAAGAGCTCCACCTAGTGGGTTACCTAACGCACCAGTAGGAGAGTGCAGAAAATAAATGGCAGCCAAACATACCTTTTTCAACCACACCTATCTAAACACACACCATGTAAAGAAACAAATGTGATCAGCAGATACCCTGCTGTTTACTTTTTATCTGCAATAAAAATGTAGGTCATAAATACACAAATTCAGTAGACTGTAACATAAAAGTTTCACTTTGGAAATTGACTCATTATATATTAGACCATTACAATTTACCTCCTCCAGTTGAGCCCAACTGCTTCTCACAGAGAACTACTGAGAATTTTTAGAACAAGAAACACATGGCCTAGAGGTCAGGTCAACTTTTAGTGCTCTTTGGATTCAGAAGTGTTTTCAAGCAAACAATAAAAAACAATCCAGTTAAAGCAACAGCTACCGTTCCTACTTTTCTCTCCTCCCCACCTTTCTTCCCTTCTAATAATAGCATTGGTGAAATTTGTGTTTAATTACTAGTTCTTTACTTCCAGCATTGTGCTAAAAACAGCTACTTGAGAGAGAAAGAGAACAAACAAGAACCCTTTAAGAATCAGGAGGATGCTACGAGACCCAAGTGCAGTGTAACTCCAGTGCCCCTTCCTCATTTTCACTAGGCATCTCACATCACTTCACAGACCTTAGATTCCACAAGTGGCAACAGCAGGGGAATCGCTGCAAATTTCAACAGAGGTAGTAAACCAGTTTGGATCTCCTACCTAACCATACCATTAGCCTAGCATCTCTCTCTTTGGCAAACAGAGAGCCATACTTGGTTATGTTTATCACAGCTGTCTACCTAAAACATCCCCTGAAAGAGAGGTCCGATTCTGAACTAGCATCTTAATAAATACTTCTGTAAAAAACAAATCCCATCCATGTTTCATATGTATGATTTTTATCCTTGTAAATAAACATTTCTTACATTTATATCCATATATTCCATCATAAGTAAAACATGAGTAAATTGCTGCTATCAAGAGTAGAGAACCAGCTGGGAAAGAACCTGCCACCTCACTGTGACCACACAGGTACAATAATCTCATCTTAATTGTTTTCAAGCATCCAGCACCAGGAAATGGCAAACAGACAACAGCGATGACTGAATAGAGAAACGGCAGAATGCAGTGGAAACCTGAGAAAAAAAAAATGTGTTTATACAGGGTGGTGCCTAACCAAATTGCAGAAGAGGAGCTCTTAGGAACTGATAATGAGCTGGTTACAGTGGTAACATCTAAAAAAGATAAGAGCACACTAAGGAGAAGAAAAACAGCACTAACAGAGAAAGATTTGCGATCAACTGGATGACAAAAGATTAACAACCAGGGAAAAAGACTCAATCAAGACCAAGTAAAGAAAAATCATGTAGATATCAGGCAAGTGATGTCAATCCCATAAAAACAGACAAGAAGATGTAAGATATATCCAGACATCAGACATACTCTTGCAGACAATGGAGAAACAGAGAAACTAAGGTGTCTTTGAAGATTTATTAAAAGGTTAAACTGGCAACCAGCCTGGATACAGACAACAGATTAGCCAGCTGTTTGGACATGAGCAGAACTGAAACACAGAAAGACTCCATTCATCATGCTTTTTGTTGGAGTAAGTAACACTGCTAGGAGATTCTGCCAGAATGGAAAAAAAAAGTTGATTATACATAGCTAGAGACAGCAATCAAAAAAATAAAGGTCCAGGCAGAATTGCTCCACTCCTTAAATCCATGAAAAGGTAATGAAAACCAACAGATTGCTCAAAAGCTGTTATAGAAAGAATATAGGGTCTCCTCCAAAGCATCCATAGGAAAAGGACATTTCTTGGTGGAGTATCTCCGCTATAGCACAGGAGCCACAGGTGCTATTAGGATGATGAAAGGAACAGAGCGCCAAGGCTGCGGAAAGAGCACAGCCTAATTAACTTAGTAAAACAAAGGCTAGGAGAAGCCATACTTGCTGTCTATAAAATACCCTAAGATGTAAACAAAAGCAAAAGAAAAGAGCTATGTAAGCTAACAGAGAGTGGGTAAGAAGATGGGCACAAATAGGTTCATTTCATAAGGCTTCTAACTATTATCAGTGAGATACTAAGACAGCCTGCTAACAGGAGCTGAGACAAAGAGAAAGAAATTCAACTTGTATTAAATTGCAGTGTGACCAGCCTATGAAAGGGGTTACATGACACAGTTCTCAGCAATAGCAGAATACACGGTTTAACAGCCTAAACTGCCAAAGAGAAGCAAAGAAAGCAAGACATGGTCATCTGAGCACCAAGAACAAGCTGTAAAGTGAATTAGCACATCCTACAGATGGCCATCAGAACTAATGAAGACAGATTTCCAACAGATTCATATCCCAAGTCTCTACATACCTGTACCCCTGCTAACTCCCTTCTCCTCTGCAAACTGCCTGGCCTCAGCCCCTTTCTTACCATCCTCCCAGAGCTCCTATACAGAATATCCAGCTTGATTAACTAGCAATAGGCCAGTACTGGTCACTCAGTTGAGCATATGCTTCAGAAGACTGCTCGATCATATCTCTCCATTACATAAGCCAATGATTTTGACAAAATTTGGAAACTTTTATCTGTCTGTAAAACCTGGCTGTAACTGGAAAAAGTGTCCAAACATCAGGGGAGAACAGAAGGCATGAAATATTGAGGGATGGCACAATCACATAAGTTGTGATATACAGTTGCTTTTGCAACTACAACTTGTTCAAGACTATACAGAGTACTTACAGTCAGGAATACAGCATTCAGCTATGAAACAATTCAAACTTCTCATTGTTAAAATAATTCTTCCAAAAGCAAAGAGGAAAAAAAAATCTAAGAAAATACATACACAAAGTTCTGTCACATTAAACAAACCAGTGATACAGTACACTTGAGTAAGACACCAGCCTATAGCAAATGGCTCAGAGAAGCTGGTAAGGCTGGTACTCCTGTTTTTGACCAGTTACAAGCTAGCAAATCTAATGCCTAGTAGCTTGCACTGTCGCTGGAGGCACAGAATGGACAATCGGTCTTTTGAAGGCAGTTGAGTCACTACTTACTACACTTCACAAGTCAGAGAGACACACACAGAAAAACAGATTACTATCAGAAACATCCTAAGTCACCTGCAACAGTTCTTCTGCTAGGTGGGCTAGGTCCCATACATAAAGCATTTCAAAAAAACAATATAACTAAGTTATTCTTTCCCCCAGACCCTTACCAATTTTACTTTAGAGGCCAGGCTCTCCGGTAGTTTTGTCCGTAGCTGAATTGTTTCTTTGAATGTAGCTGGAAATCCACTAAGGAAGGCCAAGTCTTGCATTAACACCAGACCTGGAACTTCTTTGTCTGTTGTCTACAAACAAGGAGACACAATATTAAGAAAGTCCTTTTTTAAATTTACAGTAACGTACACTTCTCTGTCAATCCTTAATCAGATAACAGAGTTAATAGTGTATATTTTATCACTTAACCCAAACCTCAAAATTGAAATAAGAGTAATTTTAAAAGCTTTCATTTCTTACTACATATGAGTCATGGAAAGAGTATAGCACAGAAACACTTTCTAAAAATAGGCAGAAAGTTTAGCTTCTAGCTTTTGTACATGTTAATTAAAAGATTTTAAAAGTACATACCAAATAACCCCTCCATACTATCTGTTTGCTGTTGTCTTTTAACATTCCAGAATGGGCAGCTTCAGCTGGAATAAATAAAACATTGCAAATCAAAAATTGAAGGCCACTTCTTTTGTATATTCTATTAAACAAGATTGGCTTTTGCAAATTACAAGGTTTTGGATGCTCGCGGAGTGAAGAGCTGTCTTTATACTTGGCTAATAATTCTCAGTGGTAAAACAGACAACTGACTGGGCACTACATATTAAACAAAGTAAGAAATCTGCACCTGCCTTAAGATCTTACACATAAATGCTGAATATATAGACGATTTTGTTTAAGGTGTGCAATTCTTTGAGCAAGGGCAGAACTTTCTGTACAATATTCAGCCTCAACTTCACAGCAGTTCTAAGATTAATTGTCCTTAGTCTCAGAAGACTGAGGTTTAGATCATCACTGCAACACAAATATTCAGATACCAAACTTATTTTGCAAAAGTCCTTTTAAGCACAGAACTCTTTAATCATTCATAATCAATGGTCTGGGAGGCAAACAAACAGTATCATTTATATTGCTATTCAAGGGAACAGACTGAAGGGGAAAGATGTAGAATTACATGCTAAAATTAATCAGAAAATGAGTGGCAGAGTGAGTAATGGAGGGGAAAAAAAATCCTAATTCACAATAACTTAGTAAAAACTTCCTCTAGAAAACTGGCTGGAATCTGACAAATAGGTTCTTACCATCCTTAGGGGTATCAAAAACAATTACTGTCACATTGGTAGAAGGATTTTTTGGTTTTGCGACAAAGAACATATTGTTAGCAGCTTGTAAAGCAGGATGAATGGACAGCAGGTCTTTCAGTGTGATGTTGGTAGGCAGCGCAGGATCCAGGACAAGCATTGGCACTTTAATGCAATGTGTCAGCAAACATTCTAGTTGCTTCTCACTAGAGCAAAATACCAAAGATGTATTTAATGCCAGCAGAAAATTTAAGACAAAAATCAGCATTAGGTGCAGTCAGAGACACATTTTCATAAAATCTGATTAATTCTTTTTAACATCAACCTGGGGAAGAGAGGGGAAGATCAATCGTCGAGATGTTTATTTTGCTACTGAAAAGAAATATCTCGCTATTACAGTTTAGTTCATTCCTATTACTGATTCCCCCATCCCACCCCCCCCTCCACACACATCTCTTCTCATTCAAGTATTCATGTTGAATTTTGTCAAGATTTGAAAGTTTGCTGAGCTTTGACCAAGGAGAAGACCTAAAAGATCGCTAAATGGCACCATGACCAAAACAAATAAGAATGGGACAGACCACTTTCCAACAGTGCACAAACATAACAAACATGGCACCTTTACAAGCAATTGCTTGCAGTGATGGGTACACAGACAGCAGACAAAGATACTGCTGAAATACTTCTGAATTATAAAACTCCAAGTATACCATGCATTACAAAAAACACTCTCAGAATGTAAGTTATGTCTAACTAGTGACAAGTTTATGCTTTCTAAACTTCAGAAACTGTCACACTAAGAAGCTCATATTTGTGACTATAATGTTACTTTTATTCAACATACGTATTATCATGCTGTCAACTTTTTTTGAAATGACATAGAAGGAAAGCATTCACAGGTCATATTATACCAAATGACCCCCACAATCAGCATTGGCTTTCAACTAAAAAGTGAGTAGGATAACATTTATTTTGATTTACACCCAAGACAAAAAAAAGCTCACCTCTTTTTAGTTGGTTCTGTTGCATTCTTTCCAAGGATTTCCCTATTACAAAATTAAAACAACTATGTTAGATAGATAACACTGAGTTGACTATAAAGAATTTAGTCTAATATTCAGATTTCTAACTGAGTCTGGGAGACCTTGTGAACTTCAGCGGCTTTTGTAACAGCACCAACAACCCAGCTATAATACCGCCAAGTCCTTGCCATTTGCCTGCTTAGGCTCACACAGGCTTACATGTGCACGTAGGCTGACACACACTCCCTCACCACTCACTGTTGTGCAGCATAAACTCTTAAATTCTTGGGTTTGCTCATAGTTGCAGATGTGGGAATCTTTTTGCTAACATGTAGGGTTATCGGGGGTATTATTAGACTATTTAATGAAACTGCTGTTGATATGAAAAGCACTGCTAAGAAATCAGGCTGAGGTGTATGCTCATTGTTTTCATTGTTCGTTGTTTCCCCTAACACACGTTCTGATAAGACCTATCATGCAGTGGCCATGTACTTGTAGAAACTAATGAGGATTAACTTGTAGGTAGTGTAGTACTGACACTAAAAAAATAAAAATAAAAATCAGAAGGGCAGTCCCCTACATGCATCAACAAAAGAGAACCACCATCCACCAAGATACTCTCTCTCAGACTGAAGAAAAAAAGCACATGGACAGGAACTAACAGTTTGATTCAGGTGGATTGATAAGCGAGTTACAACTTGCTAAGCTTTGCTATGCAACACAAAACATGCTCACTGGCAAAGGTTTATAGTGCCCTAGCCTCTGTCTTCTGCAGTCCTCTTTATCCCATAACTATGGGATACTTGTAACAGTACTAACTAATTTCAGAGTATGTGAAAAAAAAAGTAATGCACAAGGGAGAAAAGATGTCCTTGTAGATAACGAATGTATCATGGAGATGAGTTGTACTCACGAGCTCAATATGAACTTCCCTTTCCCACGCTGGCTTTACTGAAGAACTCAATATATGTTTTTCCCTTTACAAAAATGGGAATCAGCATCTCTCCACCCACTGATAACATGAAGCTAAAAATCACTAATGCTTACTATACAAATTGCTAGGAAGAGATTAGTATAAATACAAAAGATTTTTTGAGCAGAGACCATGTCTACATTTAAGACGTTTAAATTTAACACATTTAAAGTGCTATTAATACCTTCACAGTATAAGTAGCAAATAAAGAAAAACGAAGACCCAGAATCTCACTTTGCAATCAGATCATCAATGGTACCTAATTGCAAGCAATAACATAACAAAAATCAGATTCAGATTCTTCTGAATTGAACTATTATGGCAAAATAGTCATAATAATACTTAAATATAGTCTTGTTCTTTAACTTAATAATTTTCTGGCCAAAATAAATCAACAGACCGCAGAACTTTATTATGAACTAGATCAATGGTTAGAGAACACAATCCAAGTAATCTGCAGCAGCCCATGTTTGCTAAAAAATTAAGCTATGTACTGTGAAGCCTTAGATCAGTAATTTTGTAGAACAGCATACCGCAGCCTAAAATACTCTCAATGCAGCCACACGTCTTTCCCTGCTGCCTTGGTTAGAAGAGTGAATCATACTTTTATAACCTAAATAATTTATTTTCTCCTTTCTCAGTTTTTGCATTTGGGAGACTGCAAAGCTAACATTAAAAAGAAGCCTTTTAGAAATATATATTTAAATATGTTTGGTTTTTTTTAATTAAGTCCACCATAAAAAGAAATAACTGGGGAGAGGGAAGAAGAGAGGTGATGAAGAGAGGTTATACATTTGAGCTACAGGTTTTTTTTTCCTATTTCCAAAGTTATAGAAAACAACAGAAAATGACTTATATGCAATGCACGCAGTTTTCTGCATGACATTTTACAAGTTCAAGAGAGAACAGCCTTACTTTAAATTATGCTTTGTATCTTATGAAGTGCTGTCTAATCAGACAACTGTGTAACTAAATATAGAACTGAAACCAAGGTTTTGAGAATAATCAAATGAGGAAATGATAAAATTCACTTTGATATTCATGTTGAGCAACACAGGAAAACACAAAAAGGGCCAGTACTGCATTAGATTGTTCCTGCCAGTTAAAAGGGGGGGGGAAAGTAAAATTTTTACCTCATTATTTTCTGTTCTTCCTCCATCTGTTCTCTGACCTGTTGCAATTCTTTGATCAGTTCAACATCTGTGCCGTTCACCCAGGTGTACACCACATCAATCGGCATGGGTAAGCAAAGCCTATATAATTCAAATGAAACCTACATGAGCTGTTCAATACTACATCAGAGGTGTCTGCGGCATCATTTGATAGCAGCTCCTGGCTAACAACAGAAATACTTGGAGCCTGAGCTGCAAACAAGACAGAGCAAAAAGCTTCTCTTTAGCTATGTATCATCTCTTAATTATACACAAGCCTTCAACAAAACAGCCCAGACAAAAATCAAGAAAAGGAAAGAGTGGCTACAACAATTCAGTAACAAAATGAAATATGAACTTTAAATTCTAAATTTCACTTACATGTTAGTCTAACCAATTTGTCTGATTTTATCAAATATTTCTCAAATGAGTAACACCATCCAGGCACGTCCTCAGAGACTACTAAAATGAGACAAGACAGCCCAAGGTATAAAAACTCTTAAGTCATGCATTGCTGTTTAATTGCCCAGAGCCAATAGGATCTCAGTAAGAGCAGGTCTTTATCCTAGGAATCCCTCTTGGATTGCAACGACAGGGCATTTCATAAACCAACAACCACCTAAGTGAAGTACGTGAGCTCAGACCCTAGACAACAATGGTCAAATTCACTCTTGACGCAACTTGACATGCTGCAACTGTTTCTGAAAGATCACAGATTTTCTAGCATACTTGATGCAGAACCAGCAAAAAGTTTTTCACATAATTTTTTTTCTATTAATTTATGATAATTTCCTCTCTGAGGCCCAAAGCTTTGTTGCAGCAAGTACTTCAGGCTGCTGGCAGAGATGAAGCTCTCAGTCTCAGACAGCAGGTGAATGCTCCAACTACTCTTCAAAATTTCCAGGGTCAAGCTATTCAGTAATAACTTTCCTAAACTGTAGCTGGTCGTCACACACTTTATCAGAATGCAATAATCCATCCTCCTGCCAAGCATATTAAATCGTAATTAATTAACCTAAATCCCTGGATATTGATTTCTGTCTTACCTGGACGACATCTCTGCCTCAATGGAACAGGCAAGATAAGTGAGATAAGTGAGAGAAAAATGGCATTTGGATAGCAGACATTTCTGAGCATTTTCTTAATGCTAAGATCCACAGAGTCACACAATGTGATTTTCAAAGGAACAGTATCCTCTCCCTGCCCAGTGCACTTCAAAAGACAGTCAGAAAAAGAGCTGGATTATAGATGAGCATCTCCTCCATTTTCCCTCACACCATATGACACAGCTGGCCACAACACAAGAGACAGCAACACTTTGTACTCAATTCAGTAGTGTTGCTAAGAACTGAGCTATGATACTTGAAAAATAACAGCGGGTCTCTCTGAAGACAGCTGGAACATCAAATAAGAAGCACTGCCTTCACCAGCACCAGCACCCAGAATGCCCTTCTCGCAGCTGATCTGCAATACATCATCATGCAGTCTGCAAGAGGCTGCTTTCTCAAAGGGCAAAGAAAGCCAGTTTACTGAATACAGTTACCCCTTTAATCAGTTATTTTGCCTCTGCCTCAAGAGACAACACTGGCTTCTGGTTCATTAACAGGTGCAACTCAAGACATGTTTTCAATTAAAAAGGCCTTCACAAAATTAGAAGCTTCATGACAGGAGTTCTTTCAGCTTTTCTACATTTGTTGTGATGAGTTAAGTTATTGGATTGACAGTCCCTTGACTTCTACAACGAGGACAAAATTATTTTAAGTGGAAACACCTTGCCTCAAGTCAGCTGATTCCAACAATGCACAACTCAGTCTTCTGGGCAAAGTGCAGAGCTTATTTACCCAGGCTTCATCTAAGAATACAAAACATGGAGGGGGGAAAAAAAACAAACAAAAAAACCACCCTCCAACTCTCTCAGGGTATGAGGCAATTTTTGTGCTATTTTGACCTCTGTGAAGCCTCCCCTCCCCCCAATTTATCATTTGTTAATAATGTGCTTCTATATAGTATATCAAATGTAGCTATGTTATTTGCTACACTTGAAATTTGTGCCACTGAAATTATGTCATTTGCAGCCAAATGCTGATAACCTCCATAGAGGGAAAGCATTTATGGATATTATTTTATGCTCAGATACATTAACTCTGAATTAATCCTGGTATGACAAGTTTGTTCTTTGTTATCAGGGATTAGAAAGACTAGTAAAGAAAAAGAAAGCTATAAAAGAAAGTGAACTGAACTGTCTGCAGAAACACTAGTCTAATTGTTTAAAATCTCTCCAAATACTCAAATAATTTTTTTTAAAAGCATTTCTACAGCAATTTAGCATACTTTGTTTGGGAAAGTAGCAGTTATCAAGCATAACAATAAAAAAAAAAGGCAGATTTAGAGCTCCCAATTAGGATCAGCAACACAGTGTTATCATTTCACCTTTCTGGTCTTTGTCAAAGCTTTCTGTTTGTTTTCATGGCCTCTTATAAACTCTAGGTGGTTTTTAATCTTGAAAAGTATAGAGTGGCATTTTGGTTTAAAATTAAAAAGTAAAAGGAGACCCACTTTAGTACTGTCCTTCTCAAACACTACTTTTAATATGTAGTCTTTTGCAAGTTGTTCAAGGTCAGGAGAGATTAAAAATTTTCTCCCTTCGATTTCTGTAGTTGCATTTTTCCTTTATGTTTATTTATGCATTTGGTCTTCATTGCAGATACCAGTCAGACAGAGAGATGAAGCTCAATATTAGTTGCCCCAGTGGGAATTCTGTAATACCTTTCTACAGAAAATCATCAACTCCGGCCTCACTCTGCTCCACAATTAATGGCTTCTCGACCACTTGCTGTATCATACTGAACTCTGTCTGTACTTCTTTAAGATGRAGTTTGTTTCTTCAAATTTTATTTCCTAGCATATTTTGGAATTTTAAATATGATTTGGTCATGTCCTGAAATAGAAAAATTACAATTCAGCCTTTGCCAAATGCAGAAGTTATTGGTGGAGAGTAAGAAAACAGAGTTAGCATGCAAGACATACAAATACATATGCAACTCCATTATTTAGTTTCCTTCTCTCCCTTTTATTCTCATACAAAAACTGAATGAGCAGATCTTCAAAAATGGTTTTAAATAAGGTGACTTGGTAAATAGTCCTGAAGCTTGTATTCCATTATCTCAATTTGCATAAGAGCTCAAGCGACAAAAGAAGGAAGTTTAGCAGCTGACATGACTACCTGGAAGTGCAATAGCTGAATTGCCAAAAGGCATGAGACCGGAGGGGAGAGCAAAGCTGAGCAATTTTGAAAATGTAAGCCAAAACAAGAAGCCTTTCCTGCACGGAACAGTGTTCAATAGTTATTACTAACAATGCCAGCAGCCCACTGTCTAAGTTACTCCCAAAGAAGAGCTGTATGAGTTTATAGTCATAAGCAGATTGCCCGCGTGCATAAGTTTGACTGCATTTTACACTAAGATTTTCTTTATAACACGTAATGGTTTGACAAGAACAAGACATTTTCCTGCAAAGCTGCTGGAAGATAATACTACTGTATTGCAGTTGAAGTTGCACTGGTATTTCCTAAAAGTCATACAACTTTTACTTTCCACTAAACTGTAGATCTGCTTAATTTCAAGAAGAACAAGTTTGCTGTTCTCCAATTCTGATTATTCTTCTCTGACACTAAAATAAGAACTGATGAAAATAAAACAATGGATAGGCTAGGATCAAAATTGGAAGGCTGCAATCCTCAATTTATGTAAAAAGCACATGACATCCTATATGTTGCACTGATACCAGCCTTAAAAATTCTATCAAACCACTAGTGATGCAGTGCAAACTACAAGAAGAGGTCCATTACTGCATTCACAAGATTTGATAGTAAAAAGGAACTGAACACCTGATAACGGACACCTAAAAGTTAATGGACGCTTAAAAGTACACCTCTGCAAAGAGCTTTTTCGATATGAATTTTCCATGAATTTTTACAGGAAGCTGATATCTGCATACAAATCTCCCAACAAACTTTCCTGTCAGGCCTGATGAAACAGCACTAAAGGCATACTGATAAGCTCAAATTAACTTCAGCACCCATGACGAAAACCTTAAGGTGTTGCCCAGGCAGTCAATAGTTTCTTCCCAAGTACTAGGTCTTTTGCTCATAATTCACAGAAAGCAACACTATCTGGGGAATGCTTCACACAACCAACATGAAATAGTAAAATAGACAGCAAAATGGAAATTGATTATATCTATACCACAACAGTAAAATTTGTAATTTTGATTTGAACAAACTCTACGATTTTATAAAAGTCCTGTACTTAATTATCGCAGGATCAGACACGTTTGCACTGATAGGCACAAACTACCATGCTTTCACTTCAGCATTACAGAAACATGCAAACATCAAGCTAATTATCAATATGAGCTGTATCATTTCACTTTGATCTGTCATTCCTTGGAAAATGGGGGAGGGGAGTTAGAGATGAGACTATAAAAGGGAGTAGTATTCACAAATACTGTGCGATGTACTTTTAAAGAACTATCTCACACTAGCTAAGCATGATAAACTGATCCTATCATTTCTACTGCCCTGTGATTCAATAAACCTCAACGGAGATTAAGCATCTGCTTTCAGGGTTTTTTCCAGTCAAGTGTATCAACACTTAAGAGTCAGATGATATCTCCTTACTAGCTTCTTCCCCCTACCAATTCACAGTCCACTGGCTTCCTGAACAACAGACCCTATGACTATTCAGATGTGAACTACAAAACCACAAGAAGCCACATAACAGTTAACCCAACTGAAACAGATGATCCATATGACTTGGGTTCCAGTTTGCTGTGGGTGACTTCAACGCACTCACCTTTAAAAGCTTCTAATTACTAACTTCATGACTTTTTCTACTAAATAATGTCCCTCATTAGATGACATGTAAAATTTAAGGGAAATGAAAAATAACTTTTCAAAACACCAAAAGTTGTAATTCTAAGTGCACCAGAGCAGTACTTATATTTTCCTATTTTAATATGGAAAACAAGTCATGTTCCCCCTTTGTTGTTAACATTACCAGTGGTTTTAATGTCTCACTATGGACTGAATGAATTAAATGCATTTTGTATCTAAGCTCCGTTATATCACTAGAACGTCCAAATTTCAGACATCTTCCAAGTTGGTATATTAAGTACTAACTTACAATTTTAGAATAGTTTAAAATTTAGTGAAGAGCTAGAGCTCGTACGAAGTCCTATTTAACTGTATGTTATGTTAGATATTTGATTTAAATATTTGAAAATTCAAACAGTAAAACATGCATTGTCAACCACAAGCAGAACTTACCGATTCTGAAATGATTTGCCAGCAACATTGTCTCTGTATGAATCAAACATAACATGATACTGGTCTCTACTCCATTCCAAGACAACCTGCAAAGAAAGAAAACTTGATGTCACCAACTTCTAAAATTAGACACTTACTTTTCTCCTTTTGAAATGTTTAATCAAGATCTATTTAATTCAAATTGATCTATGCATTAATACAGAACTGGCCAGGAATTAATCCAAGCAAATTTATTACACTGAACCAGCAATCAGACTCAAAACTGCAGCCTCACTTCTTTTAAAACAAAGAAGCTTTCCCCCTGTCACCTCAAGAAAGGATTTCATGTTTTATGGGCACACTTTTTAAATAATTATTCATTTCGGTAATCTCCCCCTTGTCTCTCACATTTTAAAAATTCAGCAATGTTTTCTCAAAACTGAGACCTAAAATAAATATATTTGAATACAATCAGAACCCCCCCCATGATTTCCACTGTCTTCCTTTCTATTCTCACATAGGACATACTGAAGTATATCTCTAAAATCTGAGCTTTGAAAACAAACAGCTAGGTCAGGACATATTGAATTATGCAAATTAACCTGGGCAAGACCTCTATTTTTAATAAACAATAGCTGCTTCCCAATAAAGATGACATCTTACATTACAGTCAAACTAACCTAGCAGCTAGGTCCTTCTGCAGGTCACAGCCTCTCTTCCCCCCTCTGCATTTCTGCCACCACCCTCTCTCCCCCCTCGAACTTGTCCCTGGAGCTCACCTGCCGCTGCAGTGAGCCAAGTCAGGCAGCTGAACCACCAGAAAAATGACCCTGAAAAAACAGATTATTTAGCTCCCTCAGTTTGCTTGTTGGGGCTGATGAAAAGTGGTGGGAATAAGACAGCTGAAGGCAGGGCTGCCTTCCCCAGCATGACCTAGCCATTAAGATCGCTTAGTTATAATGTCAAGTTACACCCAGCTTAAATGCCCTTTGCAAGCCATCCTCATTCCCACGCATGCGTATGTATGCACACACGTGTATAAATAAGTGTATATATGTACACACGTGCATGTGTAAACATATGCATGTACACACACACGTACACACATGTGTATATAAGTACACAAACATACAGGTACGTGTGTGTGTCTGTGTATACACACACACACTCTAAGCAAAGACCCATAGTTACATCTCCATTACTAACAAAGTATCCAATACCATGGTTCTAAACAGAAAAAAAAAAAAGGAAATCAAGCTCATTTTCATCTTGAGGCTATTAGGACATTATTACCAACCTCCAATTATTTCCTCCAGCCATCCATTTCAATGTCAGCACTAATATTTATATTAACATAAACCAAAGCAAGCAGATCTAATTTTGATTAGGACAAAAAAAGCTGGCTCTGGGGGTGGGAAGAAAGAGGAACAGCAAGCTTTGAGCAGACAACAGCGTCTTGCCTTATGTTGCTTTCATTGCTTTAGAATTCCCCACAGAATTAAAAAAAATGGGTGACCTAATAAGTGTTAGAAAGAATTCTTGATAAAAATATATGAGAATACTTTGAAAATGTTCTTAATTGTCACCATGCAGATATAGACCCTTCAAGC
Source organism: Apteryx rowi (assembly GCF_003343035.1). Classification (NCBI taxonomy): domain Eukaryota; kingdom Metazoa; phylum Chordata; class Aves; order Apterygiformes; family Apterygidae; genus Apteryx; species Apteryx rowi. Next base: position 440,773 of record NW_020450894.1, on the reverse strand, counting down.
CATGCATAAAGACACTACTCTTTTGCACTGATCTGTTTAAACAATGGTACGTTTTGAAGAACACAATCATTTTTCTGTTCTTACTGTAACTGTCAGAAGAGGTCTAACAGTGTTTCTTTTCACAAATCTCCAAAATCCTTAAGCTACCACCATTTACCACAGCCCAACCATTTAAAATCACAAAAAGCAAAATGCAATGAAAACATCTCTTACTGAGCTTACTTATCATTAATTAAAAAAAAAAAAAGAGTTTGCATATATTTCCATCATGGTCATTCTATAAAGTTTAAGAGGGGACAGCAGCTGTTTTTTGTTGTTGGGGTTTTTTTTGGTGGGGGGAGGGGGTTGGCAGTGGTGTTTACCAAGCTACATTAGAACATTTCTGGTAACTTTTTCCCTCCAGGAAAGAAAATTGAAATGCGTAATTTTCAAAATTTACTCTCACACGAATCTGCCAATTATTTCTTTAGGGATGCAAAAGCATGCTTTCCTAAATAACATCTAAATTTTCTGAACAACTCTAGTATTAAACAGGCTAGAAGTGGTAAACTTAAGATTTGGTAGGAAAATAAGTCTGAGAAGCAACTTTGACAGATTGTCAGCAAAATCTGTTGCAACTAAGAGATGCGTTGAACAGCAGTGTCTAAAGAAGAAAAAAAGCCTTCTGAAGCATGGCAAAAGTTTACTCAAAGTTTCACAGCACCAATCAGCACTGGTTTTACATCAAAGGTGACAATCATGTATAAACAGGCGGCTATTTGTACTACACAATGAATTGATTCACTCGTGATTTTCAGGTGTTCCAGGAACTTGTGAAATCTGCAAGACAGCAGATAAGAAATACCTTATATGACAAAGACCTACAGCTAGACAAAATAAAGTTCTGATCATGTACCACTGAAGAGTTTCAGATAACAGATTTCCTTATTTTTTTTTCTAAGTCTGAAAGAGTCCATCAAAATAAAACGGGGAGGTGAGGGAGAGCCGGGAAAGAGGGAGAGAGAAATTTAGGGGAGTCAGGAAATACCAGTCTGTTTGCATTTCTAACACTGCCATTCTTCTATATTGACAAAAATATTTTCTTTAATTCCATGAATACTTGCTATATTCTCAAACACTATATTGAAGCAATTTCTCCCTCTCCAGATAGCTGAGGCATTCTGTAAATAACTTGTCAATTTACTTTCATTGATGCCTTCCAATCTAGATAGGTTACTACAAAATGAAACTTTAAAATGTATTGTGTATCTGTATAAAAATCACGTATTAGAAAAAGCGCAAGTTGCACTGCATCATTGACAAAGCAGGACTGAATAATAAGCAGCAAGCAATATAATATAGACACTGCTGAGCTGCAGGCGCTTGGAGAGGCTACGTTTAGCTTCTTCACTTCTGGGAGGGAGAAAGATTCTGCCGCTCCTGGGAAGCGGTTTGATTAGCTTGAGAATAACCCTAAAATTCTGAAAGTTACGTTAAGCAGAGGCTCTGGAAGAGTCAAATCAGGCTGTTAAAAAAAAAAAAGTCCTAAGAAATCACCTGATAACGGAAATGGAAAAGATTGCCCAAGACAAGAAAACAGGAGCTCCTGGAGCACGCGGATTTTGCTCGGCTCTCCCCCGCCAAGGCAAGCCAAGATAGTTAGAAACAATCTAGCAATCCCTTTCTTGACACTTCAGGTTTGTCTCACGCCTGGAACTTGCAGAGGAGCAGCACCATTCCGTACAGGCATATTTAACTCCGCACCAGGGCCGACAGGCATAAAACCCCAGCGACTTTTATCCCGCAGTACTTCGCTGCTGCTTCCCACGACGCGAGAAACAGAGTCCCTGGAGCCGCGGCAGGCCTGCGGCCAACGGCGCCCCGCGCCCCGGCTTCTTCGGGTCATCTCATCTTCAAACCGCGATGGCTACACCAGTTCCCCCCCACACCCAAAAAAAGGAAAAAAAGAAAGAAAAAAAAAAAGGAGAAAAGGAACCCCCTTCCTGGCCGCGCACACGCAGGGTCCAAGCCGGCGCCCCTCGGCGGCCCGCCCCGGCGCCCCCACAACCATGTCAGCGAGGGCCCGAGTCCCGCGGGCATGTGGCCGTTGGCCGGGCCCAACGGTCACGGGGCCGGGGCCGCGCCGCGAGGGGGAGGCGGGGGTGCCGCGGCGGCCGTACTGACCTCCCCGAACTGCAGGGCGGAGACGATCATGAGGACGAGGCCCCCGAGGCAGAGGCAGGGCCCATACCTGTGCGACAGGCAGGTATAGGTCTGGCGCTGCAGCAGCTTTAGCAGCATGGCCCGCC
>NW_020450894.1:351301-438414 GCF_003343035.1 Apteryx rowi | reverse complement strand
CGGCAGCGCCGCGGCGCCACCTGGCGGCAGCGGGTGGCGGCCTCGGGGCGGCGGGAGCCTCCGCGGCTCTGTAACGGCCGAGCGGGACGCGGGCGCCATTTCGCCCCCTGCAGCTCTGCGAGCATCTGTGGAGAGAGAGAGGTTTTCCCTGTTTCGCAGTTCCCCGCAGTGGGGGCGTTGGGCAGGTCCCTGCCTTGGCCATCCTTTGGGTCCCCCCGTTTTGTTTTGTTTTGTTTTTTTCTGCTTTCCCAAAAGGCTCGAAACCAGAAAGCAAATGAGATGGGCTGCAAAACTGTGCAATTAAGTCCCCACAATTTCTTTAGTTCTTCTTTGGGTTTTGACCCATGACCTTGAATGCTCAAGCAGGGAGCTTGGAGGCACATAAATGATAGCGATCTGCCAGAGGCAGGCAGGTACTCCCTACGACTTTTAAGAAATCATTCAGGGAGAAGCAGCCTCCATAGCATTATTTTGTGTCTGCAGGAGGCGAGCCACTAAATATGCTCCGAGTCCGATGTAGCTGCAGGGCTTTGCTGACAATGCTCCTCTAGACATTTGAAAAGTGAATCAATCCATGTAAGAATATGCACCAAAGAGCTAAAAATCACAGCAGTGTGGTTTCATTTTCATGATCATGCCTGTGAAGCTTCCTTTGTTACCTGCTGGCTATAGAATAAAATTTAAATGCTTTGGCATGTAATCTCTTCAGTCATTTCAATGATCTTGAAATTACTTACCTGCAAGACAAATTTTCTGCACATGGAAACACCACTGCAGCTGTGGTCAGCAGAGTGGCACCATCCTGTCATTGTTCAAGATACTCTGCAAAGCAAATTGGCTTCCCCTAGCTAAGAGAGACTGGGAGGACTCTTGGATATCATATAGTAGGCATATATTCTGGATTTTCATTTAAGCACTTCTATGTGTATTTCAGCACAAAAATGAAGCACAGGGTAATAGATTCATGGAAGGGGAACCACCAGGCTGGAAGAAGGTTATTTGTAGAGTTCTTTAAGAATGATTCTAGAGACAAAAACATGACAACAAGAAACTAGTTAGAGGTTGCTATCCAATAGCAGTCTCTGCAATCCTTAATCTGCATCAGTCTGGTTTCTGCCATAAAGTTCAGCCATATACCCAAGACACTGCTGGTATCACCATTGTCAAGAGGTTGCTTATCAGACAGAGGGACTTCTGGTTGCCAGAGCAGAAGAAGGTGGTATGATAGGCCCCCATGAGCCCAAGGACAATAGCACCGCTCTCTTTAGACCTTTATCCCTTCAAGGAAAGGTCATCTTCAACGTGGCAGTATTTCTCACAGCTTATTACAGTAACATTTCTGAGTAACAAGCATCACCCACATGTCTTTATTTTTCCCTGTGGAAAGTAACAATGCCTGTCCATTCCCAGAAGTTTGTCCTAGTACATTTACATGGTTGTGGTGTGGGATAACCTCTATCTTTCCCTGGAGGACAGGACCTGGCTGTAGTTGTTCAAGACGTATCCAAGGATGTATGGCTCTTTGGCACAGCTCTACCAACCCACTAAGCCCCACTCCTATTTAATTTTGCTGTCACATTGTTTTTCCTTTCTTGATGGGCCATGGGATAAGATGGCAAATTTATTAGGGGATGTCTTCAGAGTCTCAGAGCCCATCACAGTGGCGTGTCCCACCCCCTTGTCATATGTTATCAGCTTGATTGTATCTTAACTGGCCCTTCGTGATATCACAGCCTTTCAGTGTCAGTATGCGGAAACCACTAGCTAAGTTTTCATCACCTATTGTGCACAGCCAGCACTTTCTCCTAACTCATGTCAAGTCTTCTTCCTTCATGTTTTCTTACCAATGTGCCGAAGTACTAGCCTGGAGATATATAATCTTTAAATACTTGCTAGTACTTTCCTCATCATTACCTCCTGTTCAAGAACTGAGCTATTATTGCTGAATGACAGCATCTTTTACCACCCTCTATAATGCCATCATTATGGCTGCAGTATTAATGACGGCCTGGTATTCTGAGTGCAGTAGACTGAGGTTTCAGTGAGAAGAGAGGTACAGTATGCATGCAGATTATGCAAACTGAAAACATTAGTTCTGGTCAATAATACAGCATGAAAGCAGAGATAGGCTAAAATGTGCTTAGGATACAAAGCTGGGAGACATAGTCAACACCAAAGTGGAGCAGAATATCATTCAGGGAAAACTGGATGACTTTGATGCCTAGAATAATTAGAGCAAAGTGTGGGATGATGCATTTACAGACTAATAAACACTTCCATATAAACTATATTCTATTAAATATAGAGATATAATAAGCTACTGTATAAATTATGATGGGACTGTGTTTTACTTTATGATATTTTGCCTGCGTTACTGCAGGTAAAATATTAATCGCTTGTGTTCAAGGAATATATGTTCAAATTGACACAGATGCATGAAAAGGAATGATCAGATCCTACTTTCTGAGGAGACACTAAAAAAGCTTAGTTGTTCACATTACAGGAATGAAGATCAGGAGGAGATAAGACTTCTCTCAGCAACAGATTATTTAGGGGGAAATGCCAGAAATGAAGAAGAGCTATTTAAGCTAGACACAATGTTGTTACCAGGTAAATTTAAAAAAAAAGGGGGTTCTGGAAACAAAATAGGTCTGGAATATGTTTGAAATAGGAATAGTGGAGTCTAAATACCTATCAAGACTTGAGATGGAGCTTAGCCAATGTATGACAGCAGAGATAGGACCCTATACTTCAGAAGTTCCCCTATATTCCCAATTTGCCATGGATTCATACACTGTTGTCGTCTCCAATCTAAGGAATGCTTAATTATTCCACGCAACATGGAACAGCACCAAGAAGAAAGGACTAAATCAGGGCCACCCTCAACTCACGTATGTTTTTTCAAGTTACAGGGTACATAATAAGAGAAGCGGGTTCAAATCACTTTAGAAAAAGAACTTGAATCCAAGTTGCTTGGATCCTTCTACGTTTATCACTAGAAAATCATTTTAGGCTCAAAACCAGAAACCAGATCAGGGACCTTGCATCACCTTGAAAACAGCTTTGTTAGCCTGTCTCTGAAAGGGGAAGGTCTCAATTCAAAGTCTTCTTTTTTACATTTTCTCTAATACATTGCTTATGCAGCTGTCCAGGTGAATATCTTGCTATTGTATCGGAGAAAGGTACTCAATACAGGCAGGTGAACTGAGATATTCTGCTTGGGGCAACAAATTCCACTAGGTGTCAGAACACCTAAAAATTAGGCACTGCAAATATAATTAAGCATATAGTTAAGGCTTTGCCAAATCACTATCCATTTAAACACTTGGGGTTCTTGGAATCATCTGCTTAACTGTTCTTGTATTTGTATTGACTTTAAGATGCACCAAGCAGCACTTCCAGCAAAGGCACACCTTTTATGGAATGTGAAGAAATCTAAGCAAAGAGCCAAATAATTATAACAGAAACACATTCCATCCTGATCCTGCTTTTCTGCAAGTTACCTTCACCAACATCTTGAATCTCCTGGATCCTGGAAATCTCTCTGAATCCCAGATGTGGTTCTTACTACAGTTTGACATTTTCTTTAAAAGGGGGATAGAAGCTACTTTCATAACTCTCTTAAGACGGGGCCATAGTTACTAACTGGACTTAGCTGCAGAGGTCACACCTCCTCGTGGTCCCGCTGGATGCCCATTCGTGGGTAACCAAGTTGGCCTCTGCCCCAGTGTGTTGTTTGGTGTTATAGTTACTTCCTCCCTATCGACTGGTGTCACCGACCACTCGATAGTAAATTCAGGTGAATCTAAATTTATTCGACCATGAACTAGTAAAGTAGTCGTGTGTCCAAAGCCCTTTGCCTGAGGGCTGACTAAAGGCATACCAGTTGAACTTGGGGGCTGGTTCATCTGGTTATATCCCAAACCCCCGCTGTCATGTTGAACAACCTATTAAAATCTTGGGTTGTGAATTTTGTCTTGGTGGCCACCCAGATGGGAGAAATTCTCCCTGAAATCACAAGGGGACACCCTGCGAGATTAATATCTGAGGAGGTGGTTCACCTGTCCCGAAATTTGACTTTTTATAATTCGGATGTGGCTGGTTGGGAAGGGACTTGTCCTGAACCAACCTATGATTGCATTAAAGATCTGCCAGAGCTTTATGAGGTCTTGGAGCCCATTGGATCACCTCCGATGACCGGAGCTGAAGAAGCACCGGAGAAGGATGTGGTAGACGTGGAGCTGAGATCTCCCTCTGTCCCCGCAATTGTTTCATCAGATGTAGTAAGTCCCATTCTGGGTGCCATGGGGGGAACAACTGACGTGGGAACGCCAGTTGTGAAGATCCCAGATCAACACCCAGCATGTCCGTGCTGTGGCACCAGGATGGGGAGAATTGCGGCTCTAATTGACCATCTAAAGAGGGCCCACGGCCAGCAAAGAATTCTCTTTCAGTGTTCCCGATGTGGGAAGACTAATGTTAAACATCATAGTATTGCCTGCCACTTCCCGAAGTGCCAGGGAGCCCTAGAACTCCGAAGAGAAGAGGATGCCCCGGAGGACCCCGATATATGGCGATGTGGGGAATGCGACCGCCAGTTTAAGACCAAGAACGGCCTCTCACAGCACAAAAGACTGGTGCACCCACAAGTCAGGAACCTGGAACGGATTGAAGTGTCTCGACCAAAGGAAAAGAGTCTGCGAGGCATGCATAAGAGCTGCTGGACGGAAGAAGAGACAGCTCTACTGCTAGAGGTGGAAGAGAAATACAAGAACGAGCACTTTATTAAAAAACTGATTGGAGAGCATTTGCCCACAAAAATGGCAAAGCAGATCAGCAACAAGAGACGGCAGCTTGCGGCTGGTGCGAAGACGTCAGCACCGCCAAGAAGAGCTGCGGCAATGCACGTAGGGGAGCCCCCGGTGGAGAGGGAGAAGATAGAGATGATAAGGATGGAATATAGGAAAGTGGTGGCGGAGAAGATACAAGCAGGTTCCCTACCTGCAAGCCAAAAGATTGCGTTTAGGAGGATCTTAAAGGATGGCGAAGATGCCTGGAAAGTCATCAAAGTGTCCGCAGTGGCGTGGTTATCACAGCTGGCGGGCCAGATCGCCGTAGCAAAATTGAAACAACTTAGGAAGCATCAAGCAAAACCCACGCCTGTGAGAGAGGAGAGAAGGTGGATGAAGAACAGGGCGGTGAAATGGGGGTTGTACCTCCGATACCAGTGGCTCTTTGAAGTAGATCACAAGAAGCTCGCTGGTATCATCTTGGACAACATCAAAGCACTGAAGTGCTCCCTTCAGATGAGTGAGCTGTATGGCTCGTTTCAGAGGAAGTGGGAGGAGGGATCCCCATACGTCGGCTTAGGTGCTTTCCAGAGTGCTGGTGTCGCAGAGAACTCTGCATTCAAGAAAATGATCTCCCCAAAGGAGGTTTTGAAGAACATCGCGGAAATGAATAAGAACTCCTCCCCTGGTCCAGACGGCCTTTCCCTGAGGGATGTTATTAAAAAGGACCCTCAGGGGAGCCAATTGGCTGAATTGTTCAATCTGTGGCCGCTGGCTGGAAGGATCCCAGACGGGATCAAAGAATGCAGAACGATTTTAATACCAAAATCCTCAGATCCGAGTAAAATTGAGGACATTAACAACTGGCGACCCATTACCATTGGGTCTGTAATTTTAAGATTGTTCTCACGGATCCTAACAGCACGGCTGCGATGAGCCTGCCCAATTAACAGCCACCAAAGAGGGTTTATTGCAGCCTCAGGCTGTGCGAAAAATCTTAAGCTCCTGCAGGTGCTTATTCAGCACGCAAAGAAAGATCACAAGACACTGGCGGTCGTCTTCATGGACCTGGCGAAAGCCTTTGATTCGGTCAACCATCATCACATCCTGGAGGTCCTCAAACAGAAGGGCGTTGATTGTCATGTAATTGACATCATCGCCGATATGTATGACAACTGTGTGACAAGGCTTGAGGTAGGGGAAACTCGCTCTGAGAAGGTTAAGATCCTCACCGGGGTGAAACAAGGAGACCCAATGTCCCCGTTATTATTCAACCTAGCAGTAGACCCACTGTTGTGTAAATTGAATGAGATCAAGGAAGGTTTTAAATATGGCAACAGCTCTGTATCATCATTGGCGTTCGTGGATGATCTGGTCCTGCTGAGCGATTCATGGGATGGCATGCAGAAGAGTATTCAAGTGGTGGAGGAGTTTTGYCATACTACAGGGCTGAAGGTGCAAGCAGGAAAATGCCATGGGTTTTTGATAAGGCCCACTAAAGACTCTTACACCGTTAACAACTGTGGCCCATGGGAAATTGAAGGGGCTCAGCTCCATGTGATTGAGCCCGGAAGCTCCGAGAAGTATTTGGGCCTGGGAGTAGACCCATGGGTTGGACTCTTGAAACCGGAGTTGCAAGAAAAGCTTGACACCTGGGTGAAGAACATCGGGGCGGCCCCGTTGAAACCACTTCAGAAGGTAGAAATCTTGAAAAGGTGTGCAGTCCCGCGATTGCTGTTTGCGGCAGATCATGCGGGAATGAACGCCTCATACCTCCAGACCCTGGACCTCGCCATTAGATCGGCGGTGAAGAGCTGGCTTCACTTACCTCCCAGTACGTGTGATGCCGTCTTGTATGCCAGCACAAGTGATGGCGAGTTAGGAATTGCGCGGCTGGCGAGCCAAATTCCAAATATTCAGGCTTACCGGCTGCATTGGATTGCCCATTCCTCCAATAACATCACGAGAACTATTGTTCTCGAAGAGGGGACCCAGAAGGAGTACAACAGAGTATGGATCGCTGCTGGAGGAAGGGCTGACAAGATTCCATCAGTTGGGGAAGAACTCCCTGTGACAATTCTGGCTGTACTGGTAGGCGGCGAGGCAGCATCCGAATGGGAGATGTCATCACCCAGAGTCATCTATCTGGTTCCTAGCAAGAGGAGAAAAAGAGAGTTAGAAAACTGGGCCAATCTAAGATCACAAGGCCGCGGTATWAAGAACTTTGAGAATGATAACATCAGTAATGATTGGCTTGTGCATTATCGGGGTATTCCCCACAGGAAGCTACTAACAGCAATACAGCTGCGTGCCAATGTCTATCCCACTAGGGAGTATTTGGCGTGGGGGCTGGGAGAAGGGGCCCTGAGGGGGTACAGGCATTGTCCTGCGGAGTGGGAAACTTGTTCCCATATTATTGGATACTGCCCGGCGGTTCAGGAGGCCTGGATTCATAGGCATAACATCTTGTGTGGGATGCTGGCTGAAGAGGCTAAGAGACTGGGGTGGTTGGTATATATTGAACTGAATCTCAGGGATAACAACAATGAAGTCTTCAAGCCAGATTTGGTTGTGGTGAAAGGGCACCGGGCAAAAGTAGTGGATGTAACTGTTCGCTACGAAAGTGGGTTGTCATCTTTAGGTGACGCTGCAGCAGAGAAAGTCCAGAAGTACCAACATCTGGAGGAACAAGTGAAGGAGATGACCAATGCTGGAGAGGTGGAGTTCTTGGGATTCCTGACTGGCGCTAGAGGGAAGTGGTATAAAGGCAATGAGATCTTCCTCACCAACCTTGGACTCTGTAGTAGCCACTTGAAGAGGACAGCAAGACTCTTTTCACAAAGGGTGCTCCTGTCCTTGGTGAACATACTCCACATCTTTACAAGTAAAGGTAAGGGTGTTTAAATTATTTAATTGGCTTATATACTGTGAGTTTGTGTATGCAAAGTCCTTCTTCGGAAGGCAACAGTAAAGTTCTTCACACAGACGACATGGGGCTTGCTCTGTCTTCTGTACCGTTGAATTTTGCTCTTGCCCGGCTCCCTTATGGTTGAGCCAGGATAGTTGGGAAATGGGATCTGGTCCCCAGATGACGCGTACCAAATTTGACTCAGGCGGACGGGTCGCCTACCAAGCCCAACTCGGAAAAGGTGCCATGGAATGTTCCATGGTTCAATAATAAGTAAATAATTGCTAGTTCTTTTAAATGGAACTGGAGATTCTGTAATGTCTAAAGGGTTTGAGAAAGGAAGGAGAAAGAGATGCCTCAAGTTGCGGCTGGTCTTCTCCATTTCTAACCTGGGAAAATAGCAATCTATTGCACACACTGTTCCTTCCATAGAAAAGCCGGTGTATCCTGCAGTACTCCTTCCAAATCTTCCTCATTCTAATTTAATGAGAAGGGAGAAGAGTAGAAGCAAAATATCCAAGGCAAAAATATAAATATCTTCAGTAGAGGCAGAAGACCAGAAACAACCAACCTAGAATCTCAAGCATCTCTGTTAGCCAAGAACAGTATTCACTGCACACTTCTTGAATATTGCTCTAAAGCAAAGAGAATTCATGTCCTCATAGGCTTTCAGTATTCAAATCTATACTGTCTGACTGTTTCACAGACTTGTAGCACAGAACCTCTGTGAAGCAAATGTTATCAAGCACAGAGGTAAATAAAAAATACACCAAGTTTGGTGCCTATTTCTACTTTAGGATCTGATTTTTTGTAGTACAGGAGCTAATCAGTAGTACTCTGGAGGTTCAGCAATTAGCTGTTATTGACTTCAGTTGCATTTGTGAATGTTCAGTGCTTCTGAGCCTTCAAAGGTGTCTCAGTTCAGACAACCAAGATATGAAGGACACATAGTTAATGATTACCCACAGAAAGTTTTTTTGAAGAGACTTGACTATCATCATAGAAGAGTTCTGCAGCAGAAGCAGGGGCCAATTCATATTTGCTTAATGTAGTTATGCAGCCATCCTTTCTGTTCCTGCAGCCACCTGCCCTATTCACAACAGATCTTCTAAGACCTTCTGTAAAGAATGTAGTTCTTCTACACAGCTGTGAATAGGTTCATCCCATACAGTGAAGGATGGAGAGGAGAAAATAGTAGACAGTCATTTCACCACTCACTCTTATTGTAGTGCACGTACTCAAAAGGATTACAGAAACCTTAACTGGCATTTCCTAACTTCTCAGTAGCTGCACCCTTAGTAAAATGTTTTAATATATATATTTTATACAAAGGTTTTATTTCCTTCATAAACTATATTCAGTTAAACTAAAGAGTATAGATTAGTAGTTTACTGTACAAAGTACCAGACATACCCCATACCCTATAACTCAGAAAATTCAGAAATGGTATTCAACTTAAAAGAAATCCAAACAAGGTATGATAATATTTTCCATTCTGTGGCATCCAACAGATCCTCAAAGTAATGCAAAAGGATCAAGTTCCACTTGCAACCCTGGAATATCTTCCTTGCAGCTTTAAGGAATAGAGGCAGGAATGACAAAAATCACCTGGGAGATGGTATGGGGAAAAATCCTGTGGAAACTATTGTATTAATGTCAAAAAATTCACAACTAAGGCAACAAAGCAGCTTTTGCTCTTTCCAAAACAATGCTGTACCATACCATTACATTTATCAGCAGTCAGGATTCTGGATTAGAAGAAACTGATTTTTAGTGACTCTATAACAAATACATAAAGCCTTACAACAAAAGCAGGGAACATAGGTGTGGCAAAAAGGGACCTGAACAAGAATCTATCCTATCTCTTGAGGATCTAAAATCAAAACTTTTGGGATGATAGTGGCCAGTTTACTTATCAAAAGATATTCTACCAAGTGAAATACATATGTAAAATTACCTAATGCACGTACAAGTAATATTTGTAGTTAATAAATATTAAACTATATATATTTCAACTACTTTTTCTGCCTTTAACCTTCTTTATTATTAAAAAAAGAAAGTTTAACAATTAATTTGTACTATTCCTGCTAGCTGGTTTGCATGAATTAGTTTACTGGGTTGGGTTTTTTCTGACTGCCATTAAACTCCTCCTGCGAGCTTCAATGCAGACTGTTCCACTCATCCTAGCAAACAATGTTTTACAGTGCTGTGCATGAACTAAAGGCTCAGTCCTCCAGTTTCTTATTCAGACAGACACTCCTGCAGTCAGTGGAGTGTAAGGATGTTTTGTAAGAATAAAGCTTATATGACGGGCTCTAAATTCACTCAGCTCAGACAATGTCAATATATTTGATTTATATTTAGCATCACTTCCTGAAGGCAATAGCCATGGCTTGTATACTTTGTTTTGCAGAAGCTGTACAGAAACAGTTAAAACACAACAGGCAAAGTCCTCAAAAGTTCCTGAACTCCTATTGATTTCAGTGGCAATCTAAGCACTTATCTAAAAGTCTACTGCATAACTACATGACTATCTTTGTGCATCTGGTCTAAACAGTCTCTTTTCAGCAACATTTAAGAAAAAAAAATAATGGAAATAGTCTGATTAGCTTGAGAATAATCCAAAAATCCTCATAAATTTTACTTGGTTTACTGGGTTAGTTGGTTTCAAAGGTATGTACCTTTGAAATCACATCTATATATCAAGCAGAGATGGCATGTGTGAGTATCCAGGATTTATCCTGCTCAGTAGGAGGAGTAATAGTAGAGACTTAGCAGTGTGGACTTCAGGGAAGGTTACATGAGCTCCTGGTAAGAAGTATGGAAGTTGTTAGTGCACAGTGAAAGCTGCATTGCCAGGTCTTCACAACCTACACAATCAATGGCAACAGGGTTAAAACTAGCCGAGTTGCAGTATGACATTTTGGCAGCAGGGTGCACTGGTTCACCCACCAACATGGACCTACAGCTCCTCTTCTTGGGCAGCAGGAGCAGCATGGCAGAGCTCTGGCCCGTTTCTTCCCTACTACAATTCCAAAAATCATCCAAGGCTTCTCTGCTACACTTAACACCTTCATTTGTTGTATAAACATACTCTAAGGGCCTGCTCCTCTAGGAAGTTACACATCTTCTGTGCCCCTAGGAACCAACACAAGACTTGGGAAGGCCATAAGCAGCAGTCAAAACAGGCTGGTGAAGGTGTACTTATCACTATTTCAAAGAGCTGCATTAATGCTTTCTGGGAAAGGCAATGACAGAGAATGAGGTATTCTAGGACTTGTCTCCTCCCATTCCATAAAAGTACATATAAAAGTTAATATCTATACTTCTGAAATCCTATTTAAAACAGTAGCCTCAGGTATATTGGAATGAGTAGCTCAGTACAGTATGGCAAATTTGGTAATGCCATTAACTATCAGATACAATAATTAAATCAAAATTAGTCATTCAGAACTTGGCAGAGTAAAAGACAGTCACTAGGCAGGATTCAATCCTTCAAAAAAAAAAAATCTTATTTTGACTTGCCATTTATAGAGACCTTAGCCTTTGATGAGACTTGATTCCACTGACATTATCTCTTAAATAGAAATTGAATATAAATGACCAAGCTGTCAGTTTGTGAGAGGTGATGTTAGACTATGATGCTATGCCTTGAAATGGGTTATCCATAAATCAGTCTGTAGTAGTTATACCTTCATGAGTGGTAATATGCAGCTAGTGGGAATTTTCACTCAGTGCTGCAACAAAAATTGAAATTGGAAAATCATGCTGCATACTTTAATGTGTCACTAGTTTTGAAAACGCTCAGATATTCAGCTCTTAACCCACTGGATAGGTATGCAGGAAACATTAATGATTGTTCTTACTTATGAAAATTTAGCTCATAGAATTTTTTTTTTTCTTGCTTCAGATCCCATTTCTCCACCAGCTGACCACAGAAAAAGACATTTTATTATCACTTAAACAGCAGACCTTTCTATTTCTGGGATTTTTCTATTTGTGCAGATGCTAGAAAGGATATTATCTGTTTACAGTAAGCTGCAGAGTATTGCTGATAGGTATTAGGTGTACTTAGAGAAGAAAGGAAAACAAAAATATTTTAGAAACAGAAAAAAAGCAGTGACTGGAGAGCAAAGGATTGGAACACTGAGATTTTGAAAATTTCTGAAAGTGAGCATCCAGATGAGGCAACATGTGGACACAGTACAGAAATCAAAATTTCAAAGCACAATACTTACCAATATTTTACTCTAAAAAGTTCTCTTATTTTCTGATCACTTCAAATTGAACAAGCAGTCTACAGAGAGCCAGAAGAAACCTGAAACTCTGAAGATAGGTGTAGAATTTAACTGTGGTTGAATTAGTGGGAAATTTGGCCTGGTCCAGTTCTTCTGCAGAAATTATCTGCTCTATCTTCTGGGGAAGAAGGGAAGAAGAGGCATGAAGTACTGAAAAGTATATAATTATGTTAATCAGAGGAGTAAGGCTGCAGCATACTTCTCAAAGTCTAGTTCTCTGAAGCATTGGATTATTTTGAAGAAAAGGATACAATTTAATGTTTTAACACTAAAAGCATAGGGCCTTCAGCACATTGATGATATTGTTGCAAAAAAGTGCTAGAATTTAGCACTTATTTTGTTAATTCTGGCCATATGAATTTAATGGCTAGAATGAGCAGGGTAGCCTTTTAAATCCACTCAGTAATGCACTGAGCAGAAGAAATGGAGGTACCTTTGTGGCAAGGAGTGCTTGAGAAGATTTTGTGGCTATATTACTTGGCACATACTTTTTACCTGATACTGGTGAGGTGGTGGGGTCAGAATATCAGAAGAGTAAAACTGCCATTAAAATCAATTTAATCTTGGTTAGTTAGCTCTGAATCATCTGACATGTATCACAGCATTAGGTAGAAAGATGAAGTAAAGGAACTGTTTAGGAGGAAGAATTTCCTTTGTTGCTTGGAAATAACCTTTCTATGTCTAAAAATGCTTAAGAGACTACACAGTGGAGTGGAAATAATTACTACAAGGTCTTTTTAGAAAGCCCTGCTAACTATCCTTCTTCATATTTGCTTTGTATCTATTTTAATTCAAAACACCACTTGAACTGATCATGCAGCCCCTGTTCTGTTGTATTCTACATTTACAGTGAATTACTCTGTTATCTCCAGAGAAAAATAGGCTTTGGCTTCTTGCTCTATGAGCCTCCAAGGAACAACTTGAATCCCATAGGGCTTGCCCCAGGGAGAAGGACTTTCTCTAGCAGGGCAGCAGCATGTGACCCCATGAGGTAGAGCGACCCAGCTGGGTGGGCTCCAATGGGTGGCCCCAGGCCACTGCTACCTACAGAAGAAGACTGGAAAATATTGGCAAAGGTCAAGAAAGAATAGAAAAGGCAATTTGTTAAAATGAAAGGATGTTCTCAAAAGAGATGGGACAAAATATTTCCTTTTTGTGAAATTACATTTTACTAAACCGTAGTCTGCTTGTTACATATGTATCAGCTTGAAACAACAGTTTCAACACAGAGGTTTTATAATGTTACCCTGAAGCATTCTTAGCTGCTCCCTGCCTTATTAGACCTTGATGTCAAAGGTGACTAAACACAAAACAAGGAAGTTTATGAAAGAAGCAAACAATAAAACCAACAAAGTGCTAAGCATGGTGTAAACAGGAAGAAATAGTTGAATGTCCTAGTTTTAGCAATATGCTGTAGTAAAGGCAGAACAACCAACATCCTTAAACTGAACAGAGATTCCCATTCCAGCAAATACAGTTTAAAATATAGAAATAGGATCTGATTTTCCAGCAGCAGGTACTCCACATTTCCTGGAAGTTTTATGTTGGACATAGCATGTAGCTAGCTGCTTCTGACAGTTGAGGCTATGGCCTGGAGAAAAAGATATTTTTGATAGCTTTTCCTAGGATTGACCAAATTCTCTGTTTAGACTCTGATTGCTCTAATCCCTTTGAACCCTAATTGAACTCAAAGTCAGGAATTTCCTTACTTCCTTTCCATCTTCAGCAAGCAGCTTAATGTCAGTTACTGTGTTCCACTACGAAAACTGCAGAGGTACTTTGTGCAGATGGCAAGGCCACATAAAGAAATCTTTCATTTTGCTTTGAACAGTTGCCTTTTTTTTCCTAAGATGTATTTTCTAACAGTCTAGTGACAAAATTATTAAAATGCTAAGGCCAAATTCACCCACTGCCTTCTCCAGCATGTTAACTATCTCTTTCCAGAGTAAGGGAGCAGAGAGCCACTACAGAATGACTCATCTGCAGTTGTTTAGCTTTCAGAGATGTCCTTTCCTATCTTTTATAGCCCATATCTGTCTGCAGCTTATATATTCTGGAAGAAAAGATTTACCCCATTAAACCCTTTCTTTTGAAAACTTTTACCTGCAAAGCACTACAGTGAAAATACAGAGTAGATGAGTTAAAAATATACATTTTGAGGGATTATCTTCCCAAGAAGTTCTGGAATAAAACTTTTCAGATTTCTACTGTTGGGAGATGTCCATCCAAATCCCTCCTGTACCACAGGAAGCTTCTATCCTTTTCTGGATAGAAAACTACACAATTTAAACTCAGTAGTTATCTCTCTTAGTTCTTACGGGACTTGGCAATATTTTCAAGTTGCCTGCTATTTTTGACAGCTGAGAGTTTTTATCTGCATTGTGGTTAGACATTTGGTTAGATATTCTAATGTAGCTAACTACAGAAGGAACCAGAACAACCTGAGCAAAATAAACCATCTTTTCTTTGGAACAATATCATCTGAAAACTACTTTACAACTAAATCACGTTACTTATCAGAACTGTTAATATAATTCCGTGAACGCCTCAAAGCATAAGACTTCACAGATGTCATATAGCTGCTATTATTGCTATCCCAAACTTTATGTCAGAAGTGAGAATAGCTTACATATGCTTTTGTTACTGAGAAAAGGTTGCAGACCTTGGGCATGTGACCAAAGAGGAAGGAAGGAGATACCACAAACCAGCTTGAACCCTTCACACACTGGTCTGCAGAAGTTACAGGTTGTGCCTTTGGCATCTCCTGTAAAATATATCATTCTGGCACAACCTTTTTCTGACAACTGCTTCCTCCTTTCCAGCCAATACCTGTTCTACCACAGCAGTCCTCAGCTGCTGCACAGCACTCACACTCCAATTTCCTCATTTCACTGTACATCCCTTTTCTCTATACAGGCAATAAATTCTTCCTCTTCTCTCTCACTTTATCCTCTGCAAAGATCTGTTTCTGTTTATGAACATTCGTAAGTCTAAATTCCCCAGGCTATGTTGTTATAATGGAGCTCCCTAGCTATCCAGCTGTAGTTATACATGAATAAATCCAACAACTAACCTCCAAGTGGAAAATCTGCAGGCCACATGTCTTTATAGTCTAACTGCAATCTTCCTGCAGATTTTTTGGAGTATGTTTTTTTTGTTTGTTTGTTTGTTTTTTACACTGGAAACACTTTCAAGTTTAAAGAAAGAGTAAAAATGCTAGGAAGATAGTGAAGTAACAGGCCAAAAAAAAAAAAAAGTCATTTCCTGTTTTATTTGGGGGATTTATGAATGTCTGTTTATGACAGCCAAAGGATGGTTGCGAGGTGCCATTTACTCCTCCTTAAAAATATATATATGATGTAAGAAAAAAATCACTTTTTTTTTGTCATAGGGCTTGCTAAAGGATTAGCAGATTGGATTAGCAACTTTTTCAGCATTCAGGTCAAGGCTGCTGAGCCATTAACTAAGAGCTTTTCTCCTAGTGCTTGTCCTGTAGCAAAATACAGGATTTTAAAAAGTAACTGAAATAGTTAACGTTACCCTTGCTCAAGTTTCAGACTTTCATTACTGTCATGTTCACATCTCACTTGTTCTTCTGCCATTCAGGGAATTCTCTACCAAATCAGGGAAGTAATAGCCACCACAGCAATTCTGCACAGAATCCATCTGAACACCATCTACAGACATTAAAGTTCAACTTAGGGAATTTTTTTTTTTTGGGGGGGGGAGGGGTGTCTTCTACATAGTTCTCTCATGTCCCAGATCCCTTTATAACAAATGAGTTTGGAATTATACATTGCAGCCATCACTTTCTTATTTTATTTAGTTTTCTTTTAAAATCTACCTAACCTAAGCTATCCTGCTTCTCTTAACCCTTATTTTTAAACAAGTCTCTTGTAAATGCAAACGTACATGATCTGTTTACATGACTATTCATAAGCAATATAAAAACAGCTGAATGAGACATATTCTGAACTTCCATCTATCTTCTTTTCCTTACCAGACTTCCACACAGGGAACAAAAAGTTTCTAAACCTTTCTAGTTGGCAATCTCTGCAATGTCTGCTTCTTGCCCAAACACTTGACCTTCTCGAGACTTGCCTGCATGAGCACAGCACACTGTGCTTGTGGCCTCTTGGGCAGTGAGGAGGTTAAATGCATGAAGTACATCAGGGGAAGGATGGAAACAACTATCAGGACCATGTTGCCACAACAGACACCTTTGCAGTCTGTCTTAGCTTTGCTCAGAGGAATTTGGGACTGTTCACAAGTCAGTCCAGGCCTCTCCGCCTCCATTGTTTAAATACCAGATTGGATTCACCAGAAAACATTGTCTAGATTAGACAGATACAAATGCCAGAGAAGCAAAGTATGCAAACAATCTGTCTAAATTTAGAAGGTACTAGTCAATATCTGTTTTATCAATGCTCCAAGTGAGATACTTATTTAGCTAGAAAATGTTATTTCCCAGCCATTGCTTCAATCCTTAGACCTTCAGACTGGCCTTCACCCTAAATTGTTTTTAGCTGCCTGTGTTTTCTGCTAGAAAGAGAATGCGTGTCAATGACAAATAAAGAAACTGTTCACCAGCAGTTTGAAAAGTCCATGTCCCCACAAGGTAGCACACAGGAATGCATTTGAGGAATGAGTGCAGTTTGCTGGGACCAAAATAGGGTTATGGACAGGAAGAGAAGGAGAATGGGAAAGAGATGGGCCTCCCCCAGTTTGAAAATCAGTATACAAATTGGAGGTGCCATGGCAAAATTTATCCTAGGATGCAGGATTTTAAAAGCCTAAGAACTACTACTTAGGGTATTACAAAGAAGGGAACTTCTTACATGGCACTTTGCACAGCGGGTCTCTTTATGTACTTCGTCTAATTGAAATTACCTGACTTTTCCCAGAAGGTAATGCAATAAGGAGAATGGTCACATGATAAATAGAGAATTGACAGAGATCAGACTGTGAATGAAATAGAAGAAAGAAAGTGGCAGTACAACTACCACCAGCACAGGCTATTTTAGGTATCTTCCATGACTATTTCCTTTACCTTAAAACACTTTCAATTCACTGACAGGTATGTTATTACTTACACATCTTGATTTGATCTATTTTTCTTACAATTCTAATATATTACATTGACAAGCACAAATGTATATTAATATTTTAAACTGATTTAGCAAATAGCCCAGTAGCTCTGTTAAACCCAGTTTAGCTACATTAAAGTCCATAGTTACTTTGTATTTTTATACTGCCAGTATTTTAATATAATTTGTCCAACACAATAAATAAAAAGGCCTTCTTTGAAATATCACACTAATGTCCTCATGTCCGATAAATAAAATGATCCCTGCCAAATTTGTGAGCAACCTGTATTTATTATTCTTTGCAGCTCCAAAGGATTCTTTAAAGAGCAACGTACTAATGTTGCTGACAAAAAAACAAATTAAAGATCTCCACTCATTAACTGTATGTTGTTACTGACTACCTCCTACAACAAAAGTATAAAGAAACATCAGGAGCTGTAATAAATGCCTACATAGCAATGAATTGCTTTTCCCAGTGATCGTCAAACAGTAAGTTACCACCTGCTTGACCCAAAGTGTCTTTTTCTTTGACTCCAAACAATGTCCAGGCAGTGCAAAAAGTCATGTGAAGAATTTAAACACTCAACTCTTACTTAAGAGTGAGTTATTCGCTACTTACAGAACTATAGTTACTGTCATGCATACATTTTGCAGAACTGAAAATCAAACATTTTTCCAACGTCATCTTAATGTTGATGCAGTAAAAGAAAATGAATCCTTTTCTTCTTCTACAAGGAACCAAAACCAAGATGAACTGCTACTTTATTCCGCTGGGCAAAAAAGTCTCATTCTACTTCTATAAATGCAGAAAGAAGACCAATACATTTCTGCAGCCCATTTATGATAGGTATTCAGGTAAGTTAGAGCAGTAAAAGCGATCAGAGACAAACCGATGGACTGTTCCTGGCTTCAGGTTAGACTCAAGTGAAATTGTGGAACACAGCGTGATTTTGAATTAAACTACGTTTCCCTCTAAGCCTCTTAGAAAGTGAATCCCCAAAGGGTTTGCGAACCACGGCGTGTTTGAAATGAAGGCGTCCAAAGCCGGGTGAGTTTTGTACCGTGTGGGATTTCAAAACGAAAGCTTCAAATAGCACGGTCTCTGAAGGAGTTCTGCACCTCCCGTGATTTCCATTTTAGCTTTTAAAGATCCCCGTGAAACCATACACTGCGGGACACCACCACAGACAAGACGCTGCCAAAGTCCCGCCGTTCCCCCATCACCACCACCGCAGCAGCGCAGCGCGCCGCGGCGCCCCGGGCGGCGGCGGCGGAGGCCGTTAGCGGCCGTTGGCGGCCGTTGGGCAAGGCGGGCGCGACTCGCGACGCCCCCGCGGCACGGGGCAGCGCGGCCGCTGCCTCAGGGCGGGAGCGCTGAGGAAAAACGAAAGTGAAGGGCGGGCAGGCGGGCGGCGGGGAGGGCGCAGGGGCTCCCCAGTGCCGGCGGCGGCGGCAGCGCCGCGCCGCTGCCGGGCGGGGGCAGGCAGACGGGTGGGTCGGAGCCGGCCGGCGGGGCAGGAGGTGTCGCCGGTGCCGCCCGGCGTGTCCGCAGTGTCTCCCCGGCGCTTTGTAACTTCAGGGCGCCGCCACAGAGCCCGCCCGGACGGGGCAAGGCTGCCGCGGGGGATGCGGTGCTTCATGCCCGGCGTGGCTTTCGTGCCCGCTTTGCTCGTCACCTGGTCCTCGGCCGCCTTCATCATCCCCTACGTGGTCGCCGTGCTGGGCGGTCACGTCGACCCCCTCGTCCCCTACATCAGGTGAGGCGGCGGCGGCGGGTCCGGCGGGGCGAGGGGCAGCGGGCGGCCCGGGGGCTGCGGGGACTGCGAGCTGCCTGCAGGTGCCAGGTGCCAGGCGGCGGCCGCAGCCGGGAGGTGCCGAGGGACCCCCCGCCGCGGCCCGTCCACCCTGGGGACAGGGGCTGAGCTCCCAGCACGGCTGCGGTGCCCCGGGACGGAAACGCACCGGCCGCGGAGCCGCGTGTGTGGCTCTGCTGTTACCGGCAGCGGCCGAGGGAAGGCCGGGGCGACAGCGCGGGTGCCCGCTGGGGGGCACCGCTCACCCCTCTAATGCTCACCGCTATCTGAGAGCCACAGGCCGACGGGTGTGGTGAAAAGGATCGTAAGGAGTTTTCTGCTGGAGTCAAAAGTATGCTGCAGGCGGAATCCTGGCAAAGCTTAGGTTGCTTGCCCTTTTAGTAAGTGGTGTCATAACTCCAGAAGTGGGCCAAAGTGCACCCGATGGTGTCATGGCTTGAAGCCACAAACACAGATTTTTAAAAGCTCAGCATAGAAGTAATTGTAAAAGACTCCCCAAGGTATGATTACCTTCTGGTTTCTACCACCTCAGTTGTTCAAGCACATTTCTTTAGAAATCACTCCACTGATTTTGTTAACATTTACATCTAAATAATGAAGTTATTAGGCCTTAGCTCTTAATAGGTTAAAAGTGAGCCGTGAATGGGAGGATGGTTCAGATGTTTCAGAGGATCTGAAAAAGCTTTTCAAATACATGTTTCAAGATAGATTTAGACCCAGTTCCTTCAATGTCTTTACGGACATGCATAATTTCATAAGGCGGCTAACCTGAGTTATGCATACACGTAAATTTGCTTGAAAGTTTAAGTATGTGGTCATAAGTGAGATGTTGCAAATGGCACTGCAGCCCACAAGAAAGTTGACTTTCATTCAAAGCGAGCCAAAGAAAGCTGGGCTTCATGCTTATGTTAGCAGAACTTCCTAAGGTAGATTATCTGGCCAGATCTGGACTTGGCTCTCAGAAAGCTTTGTTCTTGTCCATTCACAAATATCATACTGCCTTACCTATTGTGGTTGTAGTTATGCTCTTCCGTGCAGATACATACACAGTATTACTGACACAGAAGTGCTTATAACCAGTGCAATTTATCCCTTGTACAGCAAGGAGAATAAACCATCTGATGTAACTGTGTCTATACTCAGAACACAGTTTGTGCTCAGAAGGATTTGGAGGTCCCCTAGTAAGAAACAGCTGAATTTGACAAAGGATGTTTCTTATTGTCACAGTGTAAGTCCAATCCTTGAATAAAATATATGAGCAAACTGGACACTTTTTTTCTGTATAACTGTTCTTTACATAGCATAGCACGGATATGCATAACATAGATATGTTGACTGTAAGTGTGATTCTTTTCAAAGAGCTAGCCCAAACCTACAAGTTGCAGCTCTGTAACTGATGAAGGTATCCTAGCTGTCATAGTTATATAAATATGAAGCTGTGTGCAGGTACAATCTAACTGAAAAAAAAAATCATTCTTATCTTTGAACTAAGAAATCACAATGAAAATCCACATACCCTTATAAAAACAACACAGATGAGACTGTCAGTGATTAAAAAATATTTCAGGCCCTCTTGTTTTACTAGTAAAAAGTGTTAAATAAGACAAATGTCTTGTGTATTTTAAATCCTTTTAACACAAAATTTGGGTGAAGGCTATAATCTTGACAATTGGTGAACAATTTTTAATACTTCTAAAGGCAGCTGATCTTGGTAGAAGGTGCATGCAATACTCTTGGGATAATATGATGACTCCTGCTAAATAGTTAGGCCAATAGTCATAACGTAGTTCATATTCTTATTTTATAAGTCATTGCCTTAGCCTAAGAAGCTGAATCCTGGAATTAAGAACATGATCTAGTGAAAACTTTGATAGTTGAGAAAGAGGAAGAATGTTGCAAAATTTCAGTTGTGCAATATCTTAAAATGAACTTTAAAAATAAAATGAAGTTTGTATGGGGAAACTCCAGTTAGACAAAGGAGAAAAATACTGACAAATTTTAGTTCAACATTTCTGAAATTCTTATTTATATTCCTCAAGTACCCTGTGTTTGTCTTGAGACAACTTGTTAATTTTATTTGTTTACCATGTAACAGCTGTCATAGTGAGAGAAAGGCCACATCTACCTTTGTCATGGAAACTGTACTAATGTCTTATCAAATAAACCATATAAACACATTTCTAGGTAGATGAAAATTAATATAATTTTAGTTATTCTTGCACCCGAGGCCTAGAAGAGCATTTGATTGTGCCCAGATGAGCTTTTTTTGCTCATGGTACTGAAAATCCAAACTAATTTGGATGTGCTGGAGTGAGTACTTGGCGGTTTGAATTCTCAGTGAAAGACTTAAGGGAATTTCCCAAAAGATAATTGCTGTCAGTTGGTACCTCTAGATCAACCAGATCCCTGTAGGCAGAATATAATCTGCTAATTCCTATTTTAAAAAATTTGGGACTTCAGAGAGAAATAGTTTAACTTTATGATGGGCATATAGAAAATTTGAAGATGATGAGTCTTTTGGCCCTAAAATATTTACTCCCTTTCTCTTCTACTTTCTCTTCTTTCTTTCAACTCTTCAGAAGACTGTTTGACTTAGAAAAATTCTACTTTTTGAGACGACGACACAAATACTGTCATTTTGATACCAGGTTGTTCATCTTTTCCATAATGGCTGTGCTCACTCTTGCACTATTGTAAATTAAATGAACGCAAGTTTTTGTTTCATATGTGCCATTTTATTTTTTTCTTTTTCATTAAAAACAATAGCTATCACTGAATACTTTTTTTTTTCTCTGAAACTACAGACCAGAAAATCCCAGAAGTAAACAAAATGTATATCTAAGTCTTCATTTAGCGTTAGGGATTTTTTAGTAGAAAGTATGGTGATTGTGTCCTTAATAGTCCAGTGTCATACTTTGTAAATACATTTTAGGTATGATAAAATATTCTTGGTATGAAATTACTTGAAAAAATGCATCTAAGATTATTGAGTGTCAAAAACAGTAATACAAAATTCCCCTATAAAGCTTTAGCTTGAGAAAAGTTCGATTAAAACTGAATGGAGTTAAGGGCAATTTCAGGTTATTTGGATTGCTCTTATGATGTGAAGTGTTCCAAGAACTTCAAATGGCTGCTTTCTTTGCATGTGCCAATTCCATTCTCTGCTCACCTAAAGCCCTCCAAAAGCTTTGAAGTGATCACAGTCCAGTACTTAGCACAGAGCGGTTTCTGATTTGCAAAAGTCCTTCAAGATTGTCACAAGTGGCTCAGTTTTTAAGTGAAGTCCTTTGTCATATTTGTAAAAACACTCCAGAAAGATGAGGAAAAGATGTGAAATTCAAGGTTAAAAAATGGGTAAATGAAGCAAGGACTAAAATGATTTTTAGAAATGTCAAACAGAAAAGTGAGAGTCACCATATTGTTTCCCTCAGTTCCACTATCAAAGAGAAACAAGAACAATGCAGAGTGCATGTTGTAGCAAGTCTTCAGAAAGCATAACAAGAAGATATAAATGAATAGGGATTGCTAATGCTTGAGAAGTTGTGAAAACTTGTCTAAAAGCTTGGGTATCCCAAGCTTTTACTGTCTGAGGGTTTGGAAACAATCAAGTCAAAAGGAAATATAAGATTTACCTCTATTTGTTGCATCAGCTTTTCATAGAAAAGGATTCTTCTTACTCTTAGCTGACTGCCATTCTTGACAAATCAGTTTAGCAACTGATTACACAAACACTTCCGTAACATACATGGAGACTGAGAGAGAGTGTTGTTTCTAAGAAACTAAATCCTTTGATATGTTCTAGTTTTCTAGCATGAATAAACAAATTTTTTAAAAAGTTTCTTTAAAAATGGTTACCTATTTAGAGTGCTTTCTTTTTTGGATGCTACAGCTCAGGCATTCATTCTGAGCACCTGTCATTTCAGCTGCAGTCAGTGATAGGTTCAGATGCATAGCACTGAAAACTAATCCAGCCTCCCTATTGGAATCAGTAGGATTTATCTTCTCAAAACACATAAAAAGTCTTTAGCTGGTGTCTAATTAGACACCTAAGAAAACATTTCATTCTCAGAGCCTTTGCTCAGTTTCCACCTAACTTTGGCATTAGCTAAAATCCTTACAGATTTAGATTTCTGACAGTAAAGTTCCTTGGATGCATCTGTTTACACACACACACACACACGACCATGCCTCTTGGCGCTGGTGACTAACTGAGAACCCAGCTCACATCTGAGCTCTGTAAGGATTTACAAACTACATGTTTTCAAGTGGCTTGGCTGTCAGAACATGATCTGATAGATATTCTCAGACTGGCTGCACTTTAGACGAGACACAATAGGGCAAAGAGGCGATGGTATCACACTTATTCCTATTTCAGCGGAGCACTCACCTAGTATGAAAAAATCCTGCTTGAGGGGACTTGAACCCACATACTCCCAGAAGTATGCCCTTCCCACTAGGCAAGAGCTTTCTCTGGTATGTGTATTTGTGTGGGTGTTTGCACATATGCAGGGAAAGAGGGGAAAAAATTCTCTGAGTGTTCTTTGTTGAGGATGTTCCATTTTCTATATAACATATTTTTCATATAAATATATATATATGTATGCATACATATACATTCTGTAGATATTCTCGCACTCATGCTTCATCTGACTGGTCCAGTGAACTTCCAATTATTTCCTGCAAAGGGGAACAGCTTTAGCAGAAAAGACTTACAACACCTCAGGCCTAGAGTACTCTTAAGCTATATCTACACTAGTAAATTAAACAATGCCTAGAAACTTTCCCAGGTATTGGAATGCAGTTGCTCTCCTGGGGTAAAATCCTCTCAAATCAGGAAATTAAACCCAATTCTCTTAACATTTTAATATGTCATTTATGTAACCATTATGTCATTCATGAGCAAAGTATCCCAATCCATCGCATCTCTACACATTGCATACACAAAAGGAAGAATACAGCTCAAATACTATGCTCTAAAACTATGTTTTCTTTCTAAAAACAAAGATTCAGTAATACAAATAACCTTAAGTATAAAGTACGTGACATTCCAATTTATATGTTTACAGCAGTTCACACAGGTGACATTACTCTTGGGGTTTCATGTGTACATCTTATTTGTGTTTCACAGATAATTAACTTTTAATTTCTTCTTTCTCTTCTTGCTTTAGTGACACAGGAACTAAACCTCCAGAGAGTGGTATCTTTGGTTTTATGATTAATATTTCATCACTTTTAGGTATGTATAATGTACTTGGTCTGAATACAATAGAGAAATGAAATCTAGCAAAAGCTGTCTGCTTATATTTCAGTTCACACAAAATTCTACAAAAAACGTACTCCACAGACTTCTGATAATATCATCCAGATGGAAGCAATATCCAGAGGGCCAGTTCCTCGTGGCCAGTAAGTGAGGAGGTGTTCAAAGCATTTCTTCCGTGTCTGAGGAGCATCTCATCAGTGCAATGTAGTCAATGCAGCTGAAAATAATAAGTGGAAGAAAGATGGCATAATTAGTGTGCACCAATTGTATCTCTGATGTAGGGAGGCATTAGGTTATAGGGTACCATGGAAAGGAGAAAAACAGTGATGGAACAACACTTGGCTTCCTCTGTGAGATGCTTACTCCTCCACTAAATATCTACAGAATCTGAATCAGGAAGTATGGCATTTCCTCTTCACTTTTAGGGAATGGAGGATAAAGAGCTGTGTAACTCTGTGTACACGTACTCCCTAAATAACCTTCATGGAAAATTAAAATCCAATATTTTACCTTCTCTAAGGGTCTCATTCAGGCACAGTGACTTGGTGTGTTGTGTATAACATCTTAGTGCCTTGACAAAGTTACCTAATTTATTTTCCCAGCTGTATATAGACTGAAGCAGTTTTGTGTTGTCGAACTGTTATAGTATTGTTCTTTATAGAATCCAGTGTAAGAGATACATGATCATTGAACAAAATCTGTTTTTTTGTTTTTTAGGTGTAGCTACAATGTACATCAGATATTTAATAATAGAAAAGCAAAATGAGTCATCACACTTTATTAGTTCTTCATTCAACATACTTTCATTAAGTATTGGATTGATGGGTTGTGTTGGAATGGGCATTGTTGCAACTTTTCAGGTATGATCATAAATTTCTGATCATAAATAAAATTTAAGTTGTTTTAGCAGTTAAACAATCAAATAGATTAGAATGGTTAACATTATCCCAGTGTGGATACTTGGCAAAAGGAGTAAGGACTTAAGGACTGTCTTGCTCCTGACTTCTTTTAGTTGCTTTAAAAAGACATGTTTTGTTTCTCCTTGTAAACTAGATTTTTTGCTTGTACAGTAAGGGGTTTTGTGTGTGCTTGTCTTGTAACATGTCTATACCAGAAAATACCTTACTATAGATTCTTTTACTATAATAATTTTTATTATGAAAGTTTTAGTATAGAAAGCTTCTGCTACTAACAGTTTAGTTTGCTTACAGTCAGCTAGGGCAGAATAATTCATACTTGCAAAAGCACCTTTATCTTCACATGGATAGTAGTGCACACATTAGCAGCATTTGCTACAGAATAAACTAGATTTAGCTGACAGGTTAGCACTTTGAATACAATATTAGCCCATTGTTCTGAGCTTGGAGGGGCTGCGGTAACCATTAATTCTTTTGATAGAGCCATTTAGAATTGCCACTTACTTTGCCAGAAGGGGTAAGACATCTCATTATAAATCATAAAGAGAGTCCAGCCATCAGTGTCTGAAATAAAATTCAGTGGAGAGGGAAAATGCTGACACAAACGATATTCCTTTCACCTTTTCTAGTGAGCAAGCATGTAATAAGGTAGATTCTGTCTGACACAAGAAAGGGGTTAGGACAATTCCACTGAAAAATTCAACTCAGAATCAAGTCAAGTTTAACTGGCAGATAGTATAAGATGTTTCCTTTAAATCTATGGAAACAGCTGATTTATTTCTTTTAAAGGATGGTCTACCTTGGGGAACTTTTTGGTAAATACTGTTGTGCTCATATAGTGAGCTGACCATGTGCAGTCACCTGTAATGAAGGATCTGAGAAGGCTAGTAGTAGACAACCAAAGAATGCTAAGGAGAAATTGAAAATAAAGATTCTCAGGGCTTCAGCTGCCAATATAGTTTTGCATGTAGTTGACATGATATTTTCAGACAAAAAAACCTCTCCACCTTAGACTGGTATCTTGCTCTTTTTAATTTTGCCTCCAGGCAGTGGGTGGACAGCAAACACTATAGGTGCTGCAGTGTTGAAGCATGTGCTGCAGTGTTGAAGCATGTATTCTACTTTTAAAATATCTGTACTCTTACTGATTAGATTTATATGTGGCACAAAAAAAATCACTTGTTGGGGAACAGTGTCACTTGACTGAAACAGACAACAAACCCAGCTTCAATAAGACAAATCAAATATGCAAAATAGCTTGGGAGAGTTGAGGAAGTAGAAACTTTGGTCCTAAAGTTTCAAGAGGGGCCCACTGACAGTAATAATATTGATTCTTATCTATTGTTTGTCATTGCCTGTTCATAGACTCCTTCCTCTCTTTAATTTTTCTTTCCTCTGCTTTGACCTTACTTTGCATGTTAGGTGCAGCTTGTAGGAGAGTTTCAGAACACATTAAGGATCTAATCTAGCTAAGGATCTAATCTAGCAGATTTTTAAGCATGCCTAATTGGCCAGAAAGATGGAAATGGCAGATTACAAGTCTTGGGTCTTTCAACTGTACGGTATAGTGAGGAACTAGTGAACAGTACACTCTTATCCCCATTTACTAGTAGAAGAACTGAGACATGGAGAGGCTGTGAGGTTTGTTCAAGGTCAGGTGATTGCTCAAGGTCAGGAAACCAAAGCAGAGCTGGAATTAGAAGTTATGTTTCTTTAGCATTCAGCCTAGTCCTGTAACCAGTGGGTCATGCAGGAAATTAATATCCATGTGCACTGTTTGTTTCTTAATACTCATTTTTCCCCAGCTGGTGAGCTAACTCCATATCTGAGTACTGTAGTAGAGCTGATTGACCCTATGGGGTGTCAATTTATTTTCTCTCTCCCCAAAGCAAAATATCTAGTTTATTAAAAAGACTTCAGTGTGAAATTTCACTGTGAATATTTAAGGTTTGCTTTTATTTATACAAATCTAATGCCATCTGTGGTGAGTCTTTTAAGTAGCATAATTGGGGGGAAAATTTTTTCCCTCCTTTTGCTTTAAGGTAGGATATGATAGGCAACACGGAGTTTTAATGGCACCGCTCTCTGAAAACTTACCAAAAATGAGAAAAAGAGTGGGAGAAAACACTAGCAGTGTGTCCTCTAAAAGCAAAAGAGAAAATAAGCAACGGTCATGAAGAAGTTGTTTGTTTTCCGCTTTAAATAACACAATGCTTGAAATACAGAAATTAAAGACAATGGAAGAATAGCATTAAAAAGATGATTGGTCATGGAAGAAAAAAACTCTCAGCCCTTAATGAATAAGGCAAAGTAAAAACCCAGGTCTCAGTGGGTGTGTTTTGCCTTCTAAATATTACACATGATTAAAAGAGAACTCCCTATCTTTGACTAGAAGGCTTAGGAGGTCTACAGCACCAGATCTAGCAACGGTTGCCACAGTTCTGTAGGAGTTGTGTGTGATGTGGTTTGCAGGGAAGCTCTGAGAGCTTGGTAGGAACAAGAGTGAGAGTTATGTTAGAAAAGTTCTATATATTTTCTACGGGGCTGAATGCAAAGCCGAAGTTAAGCTTGCCTAGTGCTTTCCGTACGAAATCCTGTTGTTCCTATATGGAAGGCAAAAGGTAGGACAGGAGAAGAAAATGCAAGTATACATGAGAAGCCACTTAAATACCTTTGTGAGGTATTTAACATGCTTTAAAATCTGACAGAACTTAATACATCACAGGAGATAGAGAGGAGAGTGAGAAGGAAGAAGAGCACAGGGAAAGAAAATAAAAACATATGAAGAAAATCACCATTAGAAGAAAAAGAAAACTGTGTCCTCCAGCCAGGAAGGATATTAAAATATATAATAAGAGGATATTGATGTGTTTTCATGAAACACTAAAATAGAACTTTGGTAGGGCAGATCATAGCACATGTTTTGGTATGGTCTTGTGGTAGAAAACAGCTTTAAAGCCAGCTTATATATGTCTGGCGTTGGATTCCAAGGTGTCATATGTTAGTATTTCTGATTTTTTGAAACATTTAGAGTCAAAGAATTTCTGTGGAATCTGTATGTGTTTTATTACTGGAAGTTCTACTTTTTTGTGTTTAAAGAAAGAACCTTCCATAAGTAGGGTATTACAAAAATAGAGGCCACATGTAGTGATACAGGAGTTTTATCCTCTCTCCCACCTGATGGAGAAATTGAATAAAAGTGGCTGATGATGTGAGAAAGCGTAAAAAGGCTGAATAGTTCAAGGACGGTTGACAGTGGAAGTCCTTCATATCAAGAGCTTATTTGGGGAAATGCTTTTCTTTAAAACATATAATTAATTTTCTGCCAACTCATTTCCTGGAGCCTTGTGGCTGGCCACTGAAGGGGAGGATAGAGCTATAACAGTCTCAGTTTAGATCAGCTCCCATGAAACCTCACTATTAGTTCAAGTATGGCCACACAAATACAGATTCAGCTTTCAACATAAAAGGATGAAAATTTTTGGCAGAGGAGAGCGAAAAAGGAGGTAATGAAACCTCTTAAGGAAAACACAGTCCAGTTCCTGTTTGTGCAAATAGGAGTTGGTAATAGTCCAATTGTTATACAGCATTAAAACTGATCTGTGCTTTTCCATGTTCTGACTTTGATCTGCTGACTTTGGACATGGTTAGAAAGCTACTCTTTCTGCTTTATCTTTCATCTTAGCTGTGTGGACTCTTGGGAGAAGGGACTGTGTCCTGCTGTGTGTTCATGCCCAGCATAATGTGGCTACAGTCTTACCTGGGCTCAATGACTCCTACCACTGTACAAGATACAAGTAACAGCTAACCACTGTGCTGGTTCTCTTTCCAGGAGCTGTCTGTTCCCAGTGTCCATGACATAGGAGCTTTGGTGGCATTTGGCTCTGGTGTTGTATACATTACACTTCAGTCTATTATCTCTTACAAGTCCTGTCCGCAATGGAATACTTATCTTGTGTGTCACATAAGGATGGCCATATCTGTAATATCATGTGTTGCTGTCATTCCCAGTATCCTTTATGGTGTATATCACTGCTTTCCCTTTACATGGTCGTGGTTTTCCTTTTAAGTTAAACCATTGCTGATAAAGGATGAAAATGAGATTACAGTCTGTTCTTTCTTAGGGTTTATACTTCTGCTGTAATAATGCATATAGCATGCTGAGGCACTCCTGGTGACATGAAGGTGAACTTCAGGGCCTTTCAAAAAACTGTATCTCGGCTTTCGGTGGTATATTTAAGTCTAATGCCTCAGCGTTCTTCATAGGAACATACAATACTTCAGGTTGGAAGGGACCTCAGGAAATCAGCTAGCCCAGTTTCTTAACCTCCTTCACTTTATGGAGAAAAGCCCACAATAGCAGGCACAGCTTCTAGAATGAACCTAATGCACGTACATGTAAAATACAATCCAGTCTAATTTTAGACTAACACATGCCTAACGTCAACCACTATAATCTATGCTATAATCTGCTGCTGATTGCTTGCATAATGGCATCCATTATATTTTGCAGAGTATTTTTGGCAGAATGGACAGGAAAATGGGTGTAAATATAGGATGATGGATTATTTGGTCTCTAAACCAAACGACGGCAGCTTTTTGTCTGTGCCAGTGGCCCCCAGCCTTTGATATTCCACACGTAGCAGTACTGAGCAAGAATGTGCCACGGGCAAAAAATGTTTTTCTCCCTTTTGAATATATGGAGGCTGCCAACAGCCTGGAAGGGTGTCAGAGCAGCATGTTACCCTTCAGTTGGGAAACTCCTGCTGTGTATCTTTGTCTTCCTGACTAAATCTAATAACCAAATTCACATTGTTGTAAGAAGAGCAGAGTAACACCATATTTTTAAGATTCTCTTTTATGCACCATATATACATATACTAAATGCAAAGGGGCAAATGTCACCCTTTGATACACATATGCACTCATCTTCTCATTGATAAGTATCTCTGAAGACCCTGTTGCATCAGATGAAACAGCATGCAATTACTAAAGTGATTAATTAATTCAGAAAGCAGAATATGATTCAGCATTCTTATGTCCTCAGTTCCTCTTGTTCATAAAAGTGAAATTCTTAGTTTACTATATGACTTGACCTATACTTCAGTGCAAGCTATCAAGATCTATAGTTTTTACTTTCACAGCTTCTCTGTTTCCTAGTGGTGAATGTCCAAAGTATATTGCATGGCTAACCTGCACTGCTATTATGAAATTATCAAGTGCATTCATTTACCTGCTGTCTCTTGTCAATGCATTTCTTGAAACTGGTTAAAGTATAGTTATTTCTAGTAGCCTTACCTGTGAGAAAAGATTAGAAAGACTCATTTGTAAACCTGTTAGCAGATCTTTCACTGGGAACACTGAGCTATATATGTTATGATATTTGGAAACAAATTTGGACTGAAATGCAGAACCTAAAAAGGCAGAGTTGGCAAATTCTGTACAGACATTGAAAACAAAATAGTTGGTGACATATCACATGATTTGTGACATTGCATTGTTTTCTTCTGATGGGAACTGCAGGAACAAGTTGCAGGAACAGGAATTTTATATGAAATTATTGCAAAAGAAACAACTTATTTTTTAATAAGAAAAGGTTTAAGTCATAAAGCTTATTTTTTATACAAATAAAACATTGAAATTTACAGAGTGATAAAACTGTGATTTGGTTATGAGCCCACTGCATTGTTGATGTGTTGAGATTGATTGAGAAGATAATGTTTCTATATAAATTAATTGTCATTAACTACTTGATCTGACCCACAGAAACCAAATCTACCAAAAATAGTTTATCTCTGACAATTATTTTATTTTTTTAATTAGTTGTAGAATAGTGAAGCATATGTAGAAGATTTTTCTATAAAGAATATGAATAAGCTGTAGAAAACCAGATCACTACCTATGGAGCTGAACTGAAATTCAGTACAGCAGTTGACAAATGAACCAAAGTGAAACTAATTTTTAAATTTCAGACTGAAAATTTGTTGGGTTTTCCTCTCATCATGATGCTGCCTTGCTTTCAATGCTTGACTGTTTGGTACCCGGTACCCTGTTTACTCCTAACCAAAAGTAGAACTGTTGTCCTGAGAATCTAATTTCCCTTTCTTCCTCTTTACTTTGGGATACACAACATTTCCTTTAAGCCTAAGCTACTGGTTTGGATCTTGTTGGTTGGTGCTCAACTAGAAGGCTTCATTAAATAACTCCCCTAGAGGCTCACTCAACACACTGATGGGCTTTTCCAACAGCTTGCTAGAATCAGTCACCTGATTGCTTTTATTGGGCTCTAGGTGATCTGCCAATGACAAAAAATGATCACAGCAGATCATCATGTCAGCCATCCAGCTGCAAGCTTTTGGTTTCAGCAGCTATGAAAGGGCTTTTAAAGAGGGCCCCAGTCCTTAGCAAAAATTTTTTTAAAAGTCAAGGCACCTACTGTGGACCTATGGAAACCAACATGTTTCTTCTTGCAATGCAGGAACTGCTTCCATGGTTCAGTCACGAATGTGATCTAAGCTTTTATTTCTCCCTGCTGAGAATATCTCCCTTTGCTTTCTGTGCTTTGGAAGAACCACCAGAACCCTTTATTTATTCAGAGATAGGTTTTGATTGCTGCTATTAGTTACCTTTAAAGAATGTTTCATTTACTTTTTTTCTTAATATTTTGATTTGACATTCTGGTTGTTCAGGATCTCCTGTATTTCAGAAGGGGTAGATGGGGAGTTTTATAAACAGATGTATTTTCACTGTTAATCATTAAACTTCTATGGTTTCCTTTACACTTTTTTTTCCAGTGATTGTTTTTGCTTCGCAAATTTCCATGACAAAAATTCATTGGATTCCAAGTGAAAAGGTAAAATCTCATTAAGTTATGAACTTAATCCTGTATCATATTATCTTGGGTGTGCTCTTATGTTTACCTAAAAGTGTATAGCGTGCAAACATCTCAGAGAATTTAAATAGTACATTATCATAAATCTCACCAGTTTTACAATATTCATTTTCTGTTATTTCTTCATTAGAAAACTGTCTGTGGCTTATTAAAATCACTGATTGGCAAATAGTAAGAAACTTACCCATACAACAAATTGTAAAAAAACAAACAAACCCCCCAAAACCTTTTTGGAAGTGAGTTATTCTACTTCCTTTTGCAGTCACATTTCTTGAAAATGAACTTAATACACATGAAACAAAAGTGGACTTTCAACTTGATTCTGTTTTTTTTGTTGTTGTTGTTTTACAACATTGGCTTTCTCGCTTTTTCACCATTCCTGTTAAAATAATCTTTACTATTGTGGTAAACATTGCGGGTCTGATATAAGGCATACTAAAGTCAGTATCAGGCATTTGAATCAATTTCAGTGGTCTTAGAATGATACCTGTGAAAGATAATTTTTATTTTTGGACAAACTGTACCACATGAGGGTGGACTTTCTCCAAAAATCAAGTTAAATAATGTATTGAATGCGTCTTGCCAGAAGAGTTTAATAAAAGCAAACATGGCAAATGTACTTAAGGAAAACACTGGCAAGGCAGCTGTGAGATAAATCTTCACAAGTTAGATAATTTCAGTAATATCTACCCCTTGAGTTTGTTTCTTTGCTGGTGATGCAAGGGATGCAAAATGTTTTCAGTGAAACAGATGGCATATTTTGGCTGAAAAGAAACACTGTACATTCTGTTTGTGTCATATTAATGGGTCTTTTTATGATGGTCTACTTAAAAACAAAAGTCTTGTGAGGAAACGTCAAACAAGGGTGACCATCCATTTTAAAACATCCTGAGTGTTTACTGTAAGGGATAGTAGTATTCAATTCAGCGGCTCTGAGTAAAAGCTTTGAATGTGGGCCACTGTATTCCGCTTTGATATCCTTCACATAAGAACTAAACATTTTCGAGGTAAAAATTATATTCAAGCTATTTTTTGATCCTGTACTAATTGTAGTTTTCTTGTACTATCTTTCAAGTTAGTGTACAATACATATTGCTTAATGGTAGCATATGCAACCTTGATAAATATACTCATTATTCTCTAAAGACTAAATCTGTAATAACTTTTATACAACAGGATATTGGGATGATTTTGATGAGTCATAAGTCCTTAGAATGTTTGTTGAACTTACAAAAGGAAACTTTCCTCTATTTGCTCATTTAAAAATGTCTTTATAAACACTTGATCTAACTGCAAGTGAAGTGGCCTGAAAAATCAGATTTCATTTCCATTTGAAATATAACAACATGACATTCTGCAACAATACCATTTGTCATATATTTTGTAAAACAAACACAATGAATTCTTCAAGGGAAAAATATACTTAATTTTACTGAGTATATATTGCCTATAAGATTGCTACTTTTGTTATTGCTTTTTTTTCATTTATCTTATTGGTGGTATAAGCTGTGTGTATTTGAATACACTTGTGTGTATTTGAATCTTATTGCTTTGTTTAATTATGGTAGAATTGAAACCCCTAATCAAAGGACTGGAAGTCTATTACGCTATATGTTTCATAAGCACAGAACACATCTCCAAATCATTTACACTTGGAAGTTAATGGATTTCTTTCTCTACTCATTCACTGTCTTTTAAGGATCAACTTTTCAGAGCCCCAGAGCCCTCAACTCCTGATGGATTTACTGTGAACTCCCAACACCTTACTCCCTTTTGGCATCCTAGGACTCTATGTAATTGATGTCCTGAAAAAAACCTTTCAAACATTCATCTTCAGGGTTCACAGACTTAGAAGTTGTCATCCACAATAATTAGTAACCAAATATAAAAACTGATTTCATGCCATAGACTGAAAAATAGGACTAGAATGGTGTTTGTAACTAATGGATTTTTATTTACACATACATTTCTAAGATTCACATCATTCTGAATCCCTTTTTCTTAATCAAAGTAGTAAGAAAAGGATAATGCCAAAAGTTAGTGGTCCCCGTATTTCAAAGTATTTCTGCTGTGTACACTAATGAGAATTTCCTTTTTTTTTTTTTTTTAAGCATTCCACAATTATTTAGCTTAGCTGTTTTATTTGAATGTTTCTTTTATCTCATTCCATCAGGATTATGTTTATCATTTTGTGAGTGCGATTTGTGAATGGATAGTGGCCTTTGGTTTTATCCTCTTCTTTTTCACCTTCATTAGAGATTTCCAGGTTGGTATCTACATATTTTGGCAGTGGCTAAGAAGTGCTATGAATTTTGTTGTAATAGCAAATGCAATAGAAAGTTACCATTCTTAACTGAGCTAGAAATATCAAAGCTATACACAAAGAAATTTTGTCACTTACAGAGCTGATTTCTGTCTACCTAATGAACATTTTTCCTCTCAGTTTTAAAATATAAAAATAAATGTAACAAAAAAGTTTAATAGATGTCTGCAGTAAGCAGTGCCACTAAAATTGCATTTCTTTCTACCTGTGGCATTTTCTGTAATAATTCAGTGCATTTCAGCCAGAGCTGTTTCTTTTCTTTTAAAAAGTTACACATTTTGATGTATGTTTCTTCATAATGTGAAGAATACCAAATACTGTATAAATAGCATTGACATGAAAACCTTCTGGTGTGGATAGCTGGATATATGTTACAGATAGTTCAGTTTCTGGTGATGCATCTAAACCGATTTTAAGGAAGAGAAAATATTAGATTATTTAAAAAGAACATGCCTTTATATGATTTGTAAAAGGCATGACTTGAGCTTATTTTCTTAAGCTTTCCCTCTCCAACCCTTGCTGTTTACACGGTATGTTCTACGTGCAGAGTTTCAAGGGTTTTTGGTTCCATACAGGGATACAAAATGATAAAAATATTAACGTGTCAAATGTAACTTTGGCAAAAGAACTTTGGGGGGAAAAAAAAAAAAAACATTGCTCCTGACAAATGCCATGTGGAGATTTGAGGACAGAACCTCCTGGATATTGCAGGAGGAGTTAAGAGGATTATGGCCTCCGTGTTTTTCTGACTTTTGGATATTCAAGTTCCCCATAACATTGTTGGATCTTTGCAAAAGTGGAGAGGGGACCTTAAGGTAGAAAAGACTGAGAACTGCTGTTTTATATCATAATTACACAGATTAAATGAGTCAGTAGTAAGCACTGTGAATGTCATATCCCATAGGTCTTTCATGAATACCATTTATGACATTGCCTCTCACAAATCCCAGAAAGTTAAAAACTATAAATCCAAATACTTGCATAACTGCACAACCGATGAGGATCACATATGTGGGCCAGTGGGTGCTGTGATAAATTGCTGGAAACCATATCCAGGAATTGTGGAGATGGGGAAGGAGGAAGACTAGTGAGAATCCCTTAAGTCCTTTGTCATAAAACCAAAGCTTGAGATCAGATCATGCAAGACTTTGTTATTAATTTATTTGCTTCTTTGCTTATGCACTTGCTCAGCAGGGAAGTAGTTAACATATATAGAAATCAGTGTTCAGCTAAAGATTCAGAGTTAACATACACTTTACTAACTGATATTATGCATCTCTACACCAGTTTACATTTGGTTGATGGTATGGGGTAGACCACAGCTGTAGGACTCTTATTAAAATGGTTAGATTCTGCAGAACAAGTCACATTCCAAAAAAAGTCTTTGTTCAAATTTACACAATGAATTACCTTAAAGAAGTGTAATTGCCTTCCAAAACTGACAAAACTACTGAAGTAGAAATGATTATTACAATACAGAAATTATACTTCAAAATTATAATGACACCTCAGAAAACAAAATTTTCACCATAACATTTACCATTTGTCTCTTCGGATATTTATTGCCAGTCCATCACGCTCTGATCTCTATACATAGGATGGTGTCTGTTTTATCAACAGGAAGACTTTCCAATGTTGGTGATACAATTTGCAGACAGTGCTATAGTCTTCAGAATAGCTGAATTAACAGATAGGGCTGCTTCGAATCACAGATCCCAGTGTTCAACATTAAAAGTTTAACCAAATATAAACACTGTGCACATGATAAATATTAGAAAGCAATATAGTTAAAATAAATAGAAAATGTAGGCCTCTTACCTTAATTTACAGGCTATGAAACAGCGTGAAATCTAATGTCAATATTTGACAATGACAGATTATATCTTACCAGAGCACTGCAGTGGGACAGTGGGATTTTTAGATTCCATCCTCTTACTGTCCTAACCACTCCATACAGAAAGCCAAAACATTAATTCATAAAACCTTTTAAACACCAAGTTCTGAGAAAAAATAACCCTTCCCTTTTTCATTTCTCACAGTATGTATTTCACTTAAACATGCTTTTTTGTTATATCTCCCCATGCTTTATATCACAGAACTTTGAAATTAATTTCTTAGGCTGATCTTGCTGTGTTTTTCTTTTAGAGAGCTTCTTTAAGTATATCAACAGAAATGCATGAAGACTGCTGATTCTGGAGAAAATTATATTTTGTATAGATGAACATTTTAGGATTGTTTTTACTTACATAAAATGTTGCAGAGGAAGAGGGATTTTCAAAGATGAAGAACCCGTACCATTAATTCTGCAACATTCTACAATAGCATCCAACAAAACATTTTAAATTCTAGCAATATTCCTGCATTTCCTTCCCCCTGGCTGGGGCTCTCTTTTTATAATATTTTGTAACTTTCTTGTTGTTTGATATAGTAAAACTACTATAATAGAAGAAATCTGTAGAAGCACTTCAAAGGCTTTTGAAGATGTGGACCTCCTCAGCTCTGCTCTTTTGGACATATCCATATTTTTTCATTTGTTATGTTCTGATTAGTGGCATTAGTTTTAAACTTCAGAAAGTACATTTTTCAGATAGTTCGCAAAGTCTAAAGAAAATGGAAAACACTAAATTCATTGAATTCCTACTCTGTTAAGTTGCAAAGACTGTGTGAAAGAAGATGTGAGCAGAAGCAGGCATCTTTGTTTCAAGACTGGAACTTAACAGTTAGTGGATTGCGATGCTATGCTACATGTTTCTGACAATGGACACTGTATACAACATAAGTCCTAGGAGAAGTTTAAACTATACTGCTTGCAAGAATGTTTTCTAATCGTCACTGCAATGAATGTTGTAAAAGTCTACCCTCTCTTTCCCCTCTATCCATTGCTGGCCATAGGAAGCTTAAAATTGAAGGGAGAATAGAAAGGAACAATGAAATTATATTTATGCAAGACCTAGTAAAGGGAAATCTTACTGCCATTTGGTTAATTCGGAGCAAACATTTTCCAGTGTGTGTTTTAACCTACAATGATAGAATGAAGAGAGCCTTCGCAGAGTCTTTGGGAGTGAATGGAAAACAAGAAGAGGCACTGGAGTCCTCAGATATATATATATTTTTATACATATATAAAACTGGAAAATCCTGGAGAGCTTCTACAGTTAAGATATGGCATATTTGCTGCTATAAACTTCTGTGATGAAAGGACTGGAAAGGAACTTTATGGTACTAACTGAAAAGTCAAATGTTACAAGTATGTGGAGGCAAAATAGTCTTTCATGGGCTGATTCACTACCTCCATTTAATGCACTAACCACTCAGCTATCAATCAAGTTCTGTGAAAATTACAATTGCCATGCTGTATCACAGTTTTATGCAAAAATTGATCATTTTCAGTTGCTGATTTTCCATGAGATAAAACAAATGTTTCCTTTGGAAAGTGCTGTCTAAGACGAGTCATCTGTTGATATTTCCTTTAATGTGTATTTTAAACTGTACCAAATTCAGCTGTTTCACAAATTAGAGAGTCTGTGTTTTCTTTATATGGTCATCCAAATAAAAATAGTGAGAATGTTTTCCACTGGCAGCTTTATTTTCTATAGCATTCAGGTTATCTTGCAGGGGTTTATAATTATGATCATGTTGCAAATCAAATCTAGTATAGATTGATGCAAGAATTGTGTCATGCTGATTAGGTGTCCTAGAAAGGGCACACATTCCTTAGAGTGCCAGGTCAGAAATACTTTTATACCTCACAAGAAAATGTATAACAACCATATAAAAAATGACAACATTATTTTAAGGGTCATGTTAAGAAAAGACCATTTTTCTTAGCATATTGTATATTTTTCTCTCAACTCTTTATTTCTAGCTTTCTCAAACTCATGTATAAGAAGCTTGAACTTGTTATTTCAAATTTTATCAGATTTCAGCTCAATTTACAGAACTTTTTACAAGGATAAATGAAATCTGTTAATTTGAAGTTCAGTCTTATCTAATATTTAGGGTGTTTTTACAGTGAATCCAAGTCCATTTACACAAGAAAAGAATTCTTTGTTTTGCTCTGATTTAAATAGGAATCACCACAATAAATATCACTAGTTGTAAGGTACTGAGAGAACGAACACTGAAGAAAGAGCATTAAACAATTCCCCATAAGAGGCACCTGAAACAGGCTCATACTTAGTCTCTTAGTACCCTGTCTTCCTCAAAATAATCCATATTCAGTCTGCCAAGCTTTACAGTGTTTACAATTTCTGAAAGAAAAAAAAAGAACTTTTTCAGAGACAGTGGCTGAATGAAGATAATTTCTTTGCTGAAATCAAAGTAATTCAAGTATTCAAGCACTAATGTAGCTGAATGAAATCATTCAACCTTTTTGTGCTTTATCATGATGCGTGTTATATGAGTTACATTTATGACCAAAAGAATGCATCATCAACAATTTACTTTGTTTAATTCATTAGGCCGAAAACATCAGCATGCCTCAACATATGGATTCAGACAAAGGATTATTACTCTTTAATTTGTGTAGTGAACAAATACTGAAAACACTTTGATATTTCTCTGGCTCCAGGCATCAAGATCTTTTCAACCAAGATCCTAATTTTTTTTTTTCAGTTGAAAGATGACATATGGCAAGCAATTAAAAAAAAAAATTCTACCAAGTTGTATCATTTTAGCTGTGGATGTCTCTTGTAAAATGATACTAATAAATTTGTTACACTCAGGTGATCTCTAAAGGTTAGTACAGATAATGTCATAGTACACTTCTGTTGCTTTGCAACAGCCCATTTTTTTCCCCATTTTTGAATTTCTTAGCCATAAGAAATGTCTATTTTTTCTTGGGAGCTACACTAGAAATATTTTTACTATAACTGCTCTGTTTGTGTGATGTTTTCTATTTGTCAGTCCACCGTGAGAGACTGAAAAACTTCTTTTGCATAAACTACAGTAAATCCCATGACAGTTAGTGTTGTTCTTACTGATTTGTGCTGAATCATTTCTCCACCCCTTCCAAAAGTGCAAAAGCCTCATAGTTTTTAGGCTATGCAGCACAGTCACAAATCGCGTAGGGATGAAACGCAATCAATTCAAAATATCTAAACAATGCTTCACCTTAGGACAATTTCACTCTGTCTGCTCTTCACTCTCACGTGTGCTGAGCCAGTGATTACCACATATCATGCCTTATTTTTCTCATAAGCTAGTCTAAATTCATTATTTATGGTCTGCTCTGTTTGCATACTGCCTTATCTCTGACAGCAGCATATGCTTGGTAGCAGCAAAACAATCTTGATAGCAAGAGGTTTAGTATTGGGAGGTAATACTGGTTGCAGCCATTTAAGGCAGACTAGAAAGATTCTGGAATTACATGTTAATAATAGCTTTGAACATTTCAATATAAAGTTTGTAGAGAAATTCAAGATCTTGGTATTTTAAACTGTTCCATAAATACTTAACAGATCTTAGTTGCAATATTGAAGTCATATTTTCACGCGCCTTCAGGTTTAGAAGGGTCTGCTTGAAGACTTCAGAGTGTCTGGAGTTGGCGAACTGATCCTAGTGGTTTGCTGTGCCCATTGCAAATATTTTCTCTCCATGAGATTTTGCTGCAAGAGCCAGTCTCCTATAACAGATGGTGAAAGGCAGTATGGTGCTTGGATTTTGAGAAAGGGCAGTGTTCACTTCCTTGGAAGAAGAGATAATGTCCCTTTATTTGAGGGAAATTTAAAACTGTCTCAAGGGAAGAAAGCTGAGAATTAGTTACTCACAGATCTGTCTAGGATAACAAGTACTTCCAGTAAGTCTGTCCAGGCCCTTCAGTTTTTAACCTCAATTCTCTCCCAGAACTCTTCCCTGATCATTGTTCTGAATCAAAAGTGAGTCCAGTTCTCTTTCCAGCCTTCTTCTATTTGTAATCTTCTGACTGAAAGTTTTCAGAGAACTTTGCTCAGGCTTCCATTAGCTCCTATCAGAAGGAACTGGTTTCTCATAGCAGTTCAGACTGTGAACTTTACGCTGTGTATTGAACCTCTGCAACAAAACAGGCGAGAACTCCTGTTTGGCAAGCTTGTGTTAATAACATCTCCAGAATTATTCCTTCTAAGCCATTTCCTATCCTGAGTCACAAAGGAAGAACAACCTGGAGGTAATACTGTGTTGTATCAGGCGAAGTCTCAAGTATGAAATTACTTTCAAATGTACAATTTAGTTGAGTTTAGGAGAATATAAGAGAAGAACTTTTTTTAAAAAAGTTTTGTGATCCTTTTCTTTACAAAAAAACTTAATTTCTTCTGGTCAAATTCTAGATTAAAAGAAAGGTCTAATCAAGAGCAGCATTGTCCCATGTTGTCAGCCAAAATGTGACTGGTTGATTCCATGTGTCTTTTACATATGAATAAAATGAATAAAAATGGAATAATGAAATGAAAATGAATAAAATAGGGAATGTTTCTTAAGGGATAAGTGATCACATTCAGAGATAAATTAGAGAAATAAAAGAGTGTCTTTGCCCACCATTCACTCATTCAGCTCATGTGTCATGCTCTTTTGCTGCTAGACCTAGGCCTCACATGCCAACCTGTGTCTTGGCAAATGCTGTGCCAGCTGCTGCTGTTCAGCATTGCCTGCTTTTCCAAACTGTTGTACCAAGCAGGAGAAGTCGAAAGAAGAGGCTTGTTTGTTAGAAGGCAAGTTTACCCCACCATGCAGGTGGGCAACCACTTCTGTGCACTCATGTGTCCCCAGAGCACAGCAGTGGAGGACACCGTGGAGAAGGGGAAGGGGAAAGGTTGGCTCATGTGCCCTTTTTGCTAAGAGGTCCACTTTCACACAGAGAGAAGCAAAGTTATCTGCCTTAATATATCTCACAAATTAACTTTAAACCATCAAATACCACAGTTGAAGTTGTGGGGGATGGCTTCTTCAAGGAAATTTGAAAATTAAAGAAATAAATACCTCACAAAGAGGAGTGTCTCTGGCGTGCAAGGTGAAGAGACCTCTCTGACTCACCAGCAAGAAGGCAGCCAAAGAATTCAGGAATCACAGGACCAAAGAAAAACAACTGGCATCCAAGGTGGACTTTGGGGACTGGCTCTCTGAACAGAGAACTGTAAGAAATGATCCAGCATCCAAAATCTTAGCAGAAAAGAGCAAGCTATCGACTCAAAAGATTGAACCCCTGCACTAGAAACTGGCCTAGAGGAAGCTTGTGCGACAGAGCTCCAATGTTCCCTGGCAGGCAGGAAGAGGGATTTTGCATGTGAGAAGACATACGGAGTGAGAAGAAGTAACATTAGAATTAGCTTGGAAACAATGAAGAGGAAAAATTAGGTTGGTAGGTGAAAGTGTTGATTATATAGCATTGATTACCTAAGCTTTCCAGAAAATGAAGAAAAGTAGATGGTAAACCATGTGACAACTTGCACGGAGCTCAGACAGTGAAATTACAGCAGCAGAGGTAGATAAAGAGGTTGATGAAAAGAAAACAACTTTATTCTTTATGCAAAATAATCAGAAAGATTAAGCCTGCACTCTCTGGAATGCTTCATATTACCCTGCAGTGCTATGTAGTAGCAATGTAATTCTGAAGCTGTATGAAGGGCAAGTATTTGAGGAGGAGGAGGACTGTTCGAACTTATGTCACATCACAGAAGGTCAAATAGGAAAGTAAGCTAGCTAAGAACTTTAGCAGAATGGAGGATCTTGACCATTCTTTTTTCATAGGAAAAGGAAGCTGGGAACTCACTGACTAATTCCCAGCTGGCTTAATAAGGGTCTACCAACTTCTTGCCTTGAGATATCTCATGATGAAGGAAAGAAACACTCAGCATGGCACGACTGCTCCTTGGCCATAACCTAAGCAAGCTGTAAAAGTTTTTCATTTATAATATATCTGATAGCTTTGGCTTTGCTCAGACTCTGACTTTCACAGCTGGGTCTGTCTTTTACTCTGCATTTGTGTATGTTGTCCATACATATATACACATCCTGTATTGGCATGATGAAGCCTAACAGTGGTTAGAGTCCTGCATGTCATTGTAATAGGCATAAGTGATAGTAATTGCTATATATTGTAAAAATAAAAGTGATTGAGATATTTTTATGAGATTGGGTTGCATTTTCCAAGTGGTACTGTATCCTGGAAAGGGTATTTCTCTGATTCTAAG
Source organism: Apteryx rowi (assembly GCF_003343035.1). Classification (NCBI taxonomy): domain Eukaryota; kingdom Metazoa; phylum Chordata; class Aves; order Apterygiformes; family Apterygidae; genus Apteryx; species Apteryx rowi. The sequence continues at coordinate 395,960 of NW_020450894.1, read as the reverse complement.
GGGAAAATAGGCAATTTCTGCATTTTGTATTTTATGTTTATTTTTCCTTATACACAATAGATGGCGCTAGTAGACCACATTATCAGTGTATATTTTCCATATTCTGGGAGAAGTTATTGCTTCTAGCATGTACAATAGTTTTTTTAGGTAGCTTCAACTGTTTTTAATAGTCATCTAGAGACTTAGTTAAATGTGTTTTTATTGTCTTGTTGGGGAACAGTCAGGTCTGTTCTAAGTTTCCTTGCCATCCCCTTCTGCCTTAATGTAAGTACATATATTTTGCAACTGCAACATTTAGTTTCACAGCAACTTCACTATTACAATTAATCTATCTCAATCAAAGGAGCAACTCACTATAGGAAGAGGAGGTACAAGTTGCAGTTCAGCTTTCTTTATCAAGCCACCTTCTTGGGGAAATTTTTCCTATGTCTTTACAAAGAAGGTACATGTTATTCAAAAGCTTGGATAGACTATTCTGTCAATTCTAATGGAGCATCAGAAGACAATATAGACTTTATTTTTGCTGGACAATAATTTTAAAAAGGGCAAGATTTCAAAACATTTCGAAGTTATAGCCATTCTGTACCCAGAAACAGTGACGTATCAAGTTGTAAAAAACAATTTAAAGATAGCTGCTGCATCCCTTAAATATCCACTTTTGTTTACATGTAAGTCTGTTTTCAGTTATTCAGTGCCCAAGAAAACAATTGGATAGCATTTTTTGCATGTCTGCTGTGAAGCGTAGTTATAATCCAGGCCTCTGAACATCTACCTACATTTCTCTTCGTTGTTTCAATAAGAAATTAAGTTTTTAAAAAAGCAACATCTTACATATAAATGTGAACACAAAAGACAGCAAAGTAACCTAGAAGGTGTGTAGAGCAAACTACTGCTGATATATAGCTCATGAAAGAGTCTAGCCTTTTGGATTGCACATGCTGCTAAGGTACCTGACTCCTAGTTTCTTTTTAATCAAAGAGGTAATTGAATTTGAACAAGTTGTATAGGTCAGAATTTCTGAGCATCCATAAATTTCCATTGCTTAAGCTGAGACATCATAGGACAATACTGAGACGTGTTAACATCTAAAATTTCTTTTTTATTTTACCTAGCATTATAGAAGTTCAGCATTTTTGGTCCTAAACAAGCCACATTGAGCATAGATATTCCTCTAAAGATGTTGACCTTAATCATGCTGTTTCTCAGTCTCCAGTCTACAATATAGAGAAGCTAACCTTGCTCAACAGTGTTGCATGGATTTTTAAGATAAATAGAGAGTGCTTTAACAAAGTAGGAATAGTTCATTACTATTAGACATCTTTAACATAGTGGAACATGAGTTCCCTCCCAACACACACTCATGAAATTCATTGTAAGTGGAAGTTACCTTTAAAAGAAGGTCTCTTTGATGAACTTTTATACTTTCATCATGAGATTTTTAGGGTCTCTCTGCAGTCCTACTTTTATAAAGGTTAGTAGCAGCTGACAGGTCTCCCTGCAAAGGGGTATCTTTACTTCCTCTTACAGTGCATCAAATAGTTGAAACAACATAGAAGATTTTTCAAAGATTTTCTTTTCTTTCAGCTTGAATTATTCAAGCTATTTTTCTGACTCCATCATTTATTTGGTTTTACTCTCAGAAAAGAGGAAGTCTAGCAACATTCCTAATTGTAGTCCCTGAAGCAAGTGAAAACAGAAAGTCAAAAGCCAGAAATTCCCCTTTTCCTCACCTCCCATAAAGCACAGGTGATTTCTCTTTTCAAAGGAAGAGGGAAAAGGCACTAACAGCCTAAAATTTAATCCTGAAGAGATCAGTCTTCTGCTACTGAAATCAACAGAAGTTTTGACACATGTTTCAGTGGAAGAAGTAGTAGCTCTAGAGTCCTTAGACCTAGAGAAGCGCGCAAAAAGAAGTTATTCTTGTTCAGTAGCCTCTTAGCTTCATTGCCTGTGAACTTCAATATCTTGACTTTTTTTTTTTTAATCTGTATCCAGTAATAACATTGAGGAGCTGTGCTCTGCATGTGACTGTAACACCACCAGCACAAGCAGAGCTGCCCATTGCTCCCTCGGCATCCAACACCAGACACACCTATGTGCTTAAACCACACAGAAAGCAGCTGCTAAAAAACTTGCCAAAGAACATACACCTTCTAAACAAAAATGAGCTGCAGGTATGAGGCCAAATTCATCCCTGAACTCTGCTGCTCCTGGTAAGGCTAAGTAATTACAATAGTGGCGATGGGAAGGAGGGGGCTGGTGACACCACACATTAACATCTACTGGTGCAGGGGTCAGAGGAGGCATCTCTCAAGTGTGCAGTGTCACCTACAGAGGCAGGTCAGTATGGGAAGGTCATCTGTCTGCATGAGGGGTTTTTATTTGTGTTTTTTTGTTTTTTGTTTTTTGTTTTTTTGTATGTTTGGGGAAAGGGGAGATAGAGCAAAATTCAGTCGAGACAAGTTAATTTCTAAGGCCTTGTGGGAGCCTGAGGAAATTCCAACCAGGAAAAAAGGAAATAATACTGGTAGGTAGATACACAACATTCCTTAGCTTTTGCCTTTGTGTGTAAAGGCTCCATCTAATATTTGTTCATTTTACTTAGAATCTGAGACTACTAATTTTCTGTCTGTCTACTGGTGACTGGGCGATGCAATTCTGGAGCAATACTACAATTCTAATGACTTTTTTTTTTTTGTTCAGATGAACCACGTTTCTCCAAAACATCCAGTGCATGGATATTTCAAAAACCTTGACTACACTTCAATCAAATGATCTGAAGCAAGGGCTTGTGCAGCTAGGCCTTGTTATATCCCAGCATTTCCATTCTGGCTTTGTTTTTTCTAGTAGCCTGTACTAGATTTAAATCACATAGGTGACCTGGGAAAATCAGATATTATTATTTTGGGGGGACCATAAATATTCCTTTATACAATTGCTATCCTTTTCCCCAGGACAGTTTTTTTATAGTACAATAACTTGTCTTTTCCTTGCATAAAAAGTTATAAATAGAATTTTTTACAAATCTGAATTTGCTCAAAGTTTATGTGTAAAACTTTGTAGTCTTTACTGCTTAGAACTGATTTTGACCATAGCTCTTGATCTTTAGGGGAAATTTAATATTCAAAATTCCTCCAGATGAAATAGCTCTCTTTACAGAGAGCTTGTTAATCTTTGAAGATCAAAGTTCAGTGGGAGATAAAAACCTTCACTTGAACTAAAAGTGATTTTCTTACCTTTAATCAGCTAAAATCAGATTACAAGCCTTTTAATGGCTTTAATTTTTAGTATTTCTTGCTCTGCTCGTAATTGCATATGCTCATAAATGCATAAGCATTGTTCCCAGTGCCTGGGGATGTTTCCTGGATAGCTTCTGGAGTCAGCAGACTCCAGGGATGAATCTGGCCCAGGACACTAAGTTATTTCTTTGTAAGCAGTTTGGAAGAGATGTTAAGCTCTAAGACTCTCTGCTTGTTCTGCTCTTGTTCCTTAAACCCAGCTTGTTTTCTTATTGAAAAAATGGAAATGGAGTGTTTGGAGTGAACTGAAGTGCTTAAACCTGTGGCATCAGAACCAATACCACAGATTGCAGAGGGATGTTGTTTTGATTAAGTCTCTAATAAAACTTAATTCAAACTTTAGTGCAAAACCTATTGTGTGTAAAGATCATCATGCTACAGCAAGATCGGAGAAGTCCCCAAGTAGGAGTCTCTGCAGCAGCTGAGGGAATGAATAGGAGCCAGGGTTCAGAAAGCATTCATTTTCTTAGGAGTATGGAAGCTTTCCATTGGCACGCGTTCGTGTTGGTTTTGGGGGCACACAGATGGCGCCATTTCTTATTTATCCCTTTGTCCTCTGTCATTCTGTGTTACATAATACTCAACTCACACAAATCGCACTGGCAAACAACTCTCCTAGTATGTTAGTATTAGGATGTGGTTTCTGTGATTCTGCTCCAGAAATCATCTTTCTTCGTGACAGTCAACAAATTTGCCTGACTTTCCTCCATTTTGTGGTCTCAGGCCAATGTCTGGGGAATTGAAACATATGCAGGTAGTAAGTCATGGGTGCTCTCCGACCTGACTGCCTACCAGAATCAACTCTGAATTGAGATCCTGCCTACAGCTGGCATGACTGGTTAGTTTAAAAGCATTTACACCAAATATTGGGGCAATTATAGCATTATAGCAGATTTCAAAGGGTGATTGCCAGTGCTGTCAAAGGGTGAAGCTGACATTTCTTCTGTACCTCTTTGCCAAACAGCTTTGAAATGTGAACATTTTTATTGTATTAGTCTATCTTTTTAGTCTTGAACTGCATTTAAAACATGCTAAATGTGTAGGGTAGGCAATACAAAATCCCTATTGCTACTTTCCTGGAATTTCAACCAAAAGAAATGGTACAATATTATATAATCAGATTTTTTTTAAATCAACTTGCAGTTTTACATGGCATCTTGTGTCTGCTCATGGCAGCCACAATTGAGTGTTGCCATTGAAAACAGAAACTCATGGCAATACATACTCTCCAAAAATACCTTCTGGTTGCAAAAATATTTAACAATGTTAGGACTAAAAAGGAGTGAGAGGAAACTAAAGAAAGACAAGCTTGGAAGCTGTTCATTGCAGTGTCAGAAAAAATTCAATATGGACAAATGCACAAACAGACAAAAAAAATGCAATTTGTAGAATAAAAACCCAGTCCTGCAGACTACTCAGTCTTCCTGACTATGGGTTAAAGGATGAAGAGGGGTTGACTCTCAAGTTGTCCAGTTAAATTTATCTAGCTTAAAGAGCTGTGCATCAAGAGCATCCAGCTCTGCACCGGTGACAGGTAAGTCCTTCCCAGTTTTCTGGAAAGAATAAAAACACTGCCTCTATACATTCCTCTGCCTTCTGGAAAAACAGAAATCTCAAAACCCCAAATCCGAGTGATACCATGGATGGGTAATTGAAGGTACTCCATAAACCATGGTAGCAGTTAAATGATGTGGCAAAATGGGCATAAATGATCTCCATTTTCTCCAGTTTTCTTCCAATGGAGCTGGAGCTGGATCATCATCAGTGATAATAAATGATACAACTTTATGTCATAATCAACAGTTCTCCTGCAATGTAGTCACTTAATTTCAAAACACGCAGACTGAGAAACAGGTTTTGTGTACAGAACAGTATAGAAGCTGAGAGAACAGGTAGGAAAGAAGGAGACTCCCTGTATGAGAAAAGAGGGAAAAGAAAAAGTAAGACTACAAGAGCTTGACTCAGAGCCTGTGGAAATGAACGGGCCACTTTTCACTGACCTCAGTGAAAATAAAGAAAAAAATCCCCAACTCTTTATTATCCCATAATGAAAGCACAATAAATTATATTAAATGACAGCACATTACAAACTCGTATCAGGAAGTACTTTTTCTCCAGTTTCCTGCTTCCTGATACTAAGGATCATAGCCTAGGAGGTTTCTTGGAAGCAAAGCAATGTAGCAGCTGCAGTCACAGGACCGGGGGTAAGAGGCATCTGCTCTTAAAGTGTGGCAGGTGGGTCAGATCCAGGAAGAATTCTCTGGTCTGTGAGGATCTGGTATAAATAGATTTTGGGATAACAGGGGAGATCATGCTTGCTTGCAAAAGTCCCCATATGACTCCTGCTGAAGAGATGCCAGCTTTTCTGGCAGATCCATAGGGAACATGGAAGGGCTTTTTTGCCAGCAAGATCACAGAACTGGAAGAGGAAGACAGCCTCAGAAATGAAACACCAAAAAATCAGTTTGAAGGAAAGCTGTGTGTGGTGATCTGCTCCTGTCCCCAGTGCCATGTGGGGGGATCTGACAAAGGTGTCACTATGGGTGCAGGGAGCCTGTCTGAGAGGGGTCCTCCATGCCCAGGCAGCTACGTGATAGCTGAAACACATCTCAGGGAGTCAATGGCCCAAGAGCCCTTCACATCACAAGATGGGAAAACTCAAGTCAGGAGCCCCAGACTCATCACTGATAATTTAAATTGACCATAAAGCAAATACAGAACCACAAACCCCTGCTGAGTCCAATGGACCGGTACTGACCTAGGGAGGAGGGAAGGGAAGAGGACTATGCTAATATGACTGGAAAAGCCACAGGATGAATGACTGTGGGCCGTACAAAGTATATTGAGGTCTTAAAATATCTGTTGATAGTCAGAAGGAAGATACAGTTTCCAGCAAAAGAGGGCACAAAGCTGGCAATTGCTTTTCTTATCTGTGTTTATCCTGAGCTGCATTAAATCAATCAAATAGGCTGGGATACTTCATCCAAACAAATCTATGAGATTAGTTCTCACCTCCTAGGTACTCTGCATGGGGCGGGGGGAGTTCTATTAGTCTACTGCCAAACCACTGTTTGATATAAAATATTGCTAATCTGAACTCCTTCCTTAGCATGTGTTCGTTGCTCTTCCAATCATTTATTGCTGGGCTATTGTAAATTGTCAGTATCTGTTTCTTTAAACAGGGAACACTTTATTCAGAAAATGCTAAACAACATCTTTATAGTTATCAGGAAGTGTCCTATGGAGAGTTTCCTGTTAATTTTGATAGTGTTTTGAAAAAAAAATTCTTTTGAAGGCTTTGGTAGGCTCTTGTCCAAAGTATCTGGGGAGTCTGTTTTTTGACATTTGGTTTTACTCTTCTTTAGTGTTTATTTATGGCCACTTTAGTGACTTTAACTTCCTAGGATTTTAAAATATTTTTTTAACCAACTTACTCATCTCAGATTTGCACAAACTTGAGCAGAGACCGGCTGATTCACTAGCAATTAAAATATAATCACAAACCTGTTCTTAAAAAAACCTCATTTACAGCTTGTGTTCTTCTTTCCAACACTATGCATAAAAATGCGCACAGAGCTTACTTTGTTTCTGCTATGTACACCTACATAAGAACTGTGCAGAATAGAAACTGGAAGTTATGGAGGCTGCAGTTTACAGCAGATATTGTAAACAGGACGTGAATTCCAGTGAAAATTCCTTTCAGGAAACCTAGCCATTTTTATCACTTTTTTGGTGTTTTTTTTTTTTTAAATCTGTTTTTCTTTTAAAAGGATAAAAACTGGTGTTATCTTCCCCCTTCCCCCTGCCTACCACCCCTTATTGCAACTGAAAATTAAGATGCTAGAACAAACTAAGATGATTTAGGCTTGTTTTATTTCCTTGCTGCCTATAAAGGTCAGAATAGCTGCCTGCTTCTTGCATCTACACTTATGGTGATGAAAGAAAACTTTTTTTTGTAACGAATCCTCTTTGACTTGAAATACAGATCCAATCACATTCTGAAATGCCCATTCCCTTGCAATCGTTTCACATTTGCTGCTGCTTTTGATTCTCCATATTGTTCATGGTAATTTTTCTGTAGGTGCAAAGTAAGCTACAGTTTTTCTCTGCCACTCAACTCTGTGCATAACACGCTGTTTAGAATACAACTCATCCTCTCCTAATACACACTTTTAAATAGGGATAATGCTATTTCCACTAAGGCAGAAATGACTAATCCCAACATACCACTACACAGGTAGCCATAAAACAGCTTGTGTCTCTGCAAATCATATTGCATCTCACATCTGGCTTTCCACACAGAAGGAGATGATTCTTTCCCTAATGACCAAAATGTTCTCAATCAGTAAATACTTAAACATAGCTGGAAACTAGCAGAATACAAGGGATCTCCTGTTAAGTACAACATCTGCCTGTATGGTACTCCAAAAGAAGGCCCTGGGAAGGAAAATTATCAAGTGAGAAATTGTTTGTGTCATGATTAAAATACCCCCAAACAAGTATTGTTCTTAGATCTGAATTAGCTCCTCTGATGTTACATCAGACCTTATTAGGCTTCTTTTAGCAGAAAGCAGAGGCTGTTGCTTAACTTATTCGAACAAGGTACGAATTCCATCGTTTTTCAGAGGCTGCGGTTTGATTCCCAGAACCAAAATGAATCTGACTCTTGAGTTGGCATATACCCTTAAAGCATTCCTAGATCAGGGCTCCAAAAAGGGAGACTTTGGTTTCAAAATCTCTTCCACATTAATGGGTTCCTTATGGGTGGTAATGGTGCAACTGTGAGCGACGAAGAACCAGAATGAACGGTGCGCTGCTCAGCAGTTACCCTTCTCAGATGCACTGGGGAGAGGGAGTAGAGACTGGGAGCACTTAAATTTAGTCCCAGAAGGAAAACAAGATTTCCTAACCGTGCTATTGGTAACTTGGTCTTATGAAGGCTCTGTTTACTGGAGGACTTGTTCAACACCACTGAAATTCTGTGGAATCTTTCCATCCACTTGGATTTAAATCAAGCTCTGACCCTGTCATGCTTATATGCTCGATTTTAACTACTGTGAAAAAGTCTTCAAGAACCACTTTCAAAAAAATTGTCTTACTACTTTTGGTTGACAGTTATTTATGAGGCAGGTAGACAGCAGTGATTACTGATACCACTTTTGTCCACTGAGTATTTAAATACTCAGTGCATGCATGTTACTGATATGGCTAGTCCAGATAACCACTATTTCCTGTTTGTCATCTCCTGTCCAGCAGTCAGATGCGTCAACCAAATTTTGTCCTCAGTTCTACAAATATGTACATGCTTATAGTTGAGCCTAGGTATGTTTGTATGGCTGGCCATAGGTTCTGTGCGCTACTGTAAAACAACAAATAAAAACGAACTTCTCCTGAAAAGAATTAACTAACCATACCATAAAAGGGCATAACTTCAAGGGTATCACAGAGATCTGGCTGGATGCCATCATGTGCCCAGGGCGATACACCTTGACACACTGGGTTGATCAGCCGATTCTACCTGGCACTCCAGTCATCTTCATTTTCAATTTCTTATCCAGAAACAGTACTTCATGTGAAGCAAGACTGATAAAAACATATTTGTTTGCAACAGAACCCAGAGCCAAAGCTAACATAAGTTTTGTGCTCATTTACACTCTGCCAAAAACTACAGGGTTCACAAAGGAGCTTGCTGATAACTTTAGGGCAACAGTGTGGAAATGCCCAGCAGACTTGGCAGGCTGTTTTTAACGTCCATAAGTCTGCAGATGAAGAAGTCTTGGGCAGTTGTCTTCATTTTTCCAGTCTGCATATGTGATCTCATCTTTTACCTGGACACTGGAATAGTATCGATAAACATATCCTACCTCATTAGGTAGCAATCAGAGCTATCCAAATATGACCTGAATCATGTATCCAAATTCAACAATAAGAACTCATGGATGGCAAATTCTGAAGGTATCCTTTTCATAACAGCCTTCTGAAAGCCTGGTACTCCTGCATCTGGCAAATAGTCTGTAGATGTTTGTCTTGGTTTTCATGACATGGTCTCCAAATGGCTGTTTTTTCCCTTTTTTGTGTATCAGTCTTGTATTTCAAATTATTCTGTGCTAGATAGGGGCAGAAAGTTAGAGAGCTGATATGTGTCTCAGGCTTAGATTTTGGAGAAATAAAAAAAAAAAATTCCCCAGACTTATGCTGAGGTTGTATTAGATTAGGAGAATTCTTTTATCAGCTCATACCAAAGCTGCTAAATCCTGTCCTCTGGAGCAATTCAGGGCAGCCAGGTTTCAATATTTAGGTGGATGAAGCCCTTGAGGGCTAAAAGCACAAGTCTTCAAAGCACTGTTGCTACACCTCACTGAAAGATTTTGTTTTTATCTAGGCGGGCTTCTCAAACAGTACAGCTGCATTTCTCTTACTCCCAGCACACAAGCTTTCTTGTACTCCTGGAACAGAGTCCATCTGCTGTGCAGGTTCATGAATTACATGCCAGGAGTCTGCCCAGTGGTTCTTCTCATGAAAGAGAATTGCTGGATATGGGTGTCACCCATGAAAGGAGTAATAGCACCTTCAGAAAAGGGATCCCTCAGACCACCTTCAAATACACAAGGGTGGAACTAGCAATGAAGAAATTCTCTCTATGTTATACATAACTTAATACCATTCAGCAGCAAAGCTTCTCTTCTTGCAGAAGTTCGCACAGCAGCAAGAAAAAGCAGATAACAAACTTTCCTAATTAAAGTCTACACCCTCAGTCATCAGAATTCAATTAGATTAGAGAAGAAACATCCTGTATCAGAGAAGCCTACTAAAGCCAAGGAAAGTCTTCCCAAAGATTTGAAGGAGCTTTGGATTGTACCCACTACTCTTCACTATATAAACCAGGTTGAACCTGATGAAAGGGCACAGCTGGTCTTTATTACAATTACTCTGGGCTTTTCAAGAACAACTGGCAACAGGCTGGGCAGTAAAGTGCATTCATTCTGAGAGAATACACCTAAAAACAAGAACTTTAAAAAAAAAAGTGTTTCTTTCTTTTCTGGAGGTAGGCCAACCAAATGAAGAAAATTAAACTGTAAACTCCATGAACTCTATATGGTACTGAGATTTGTTTGTTTATAACAAATGGAGAAAAAAAGAAGCAGGAGCACCCATCTTGTAATATCAGCTTTAAAGTGCAGAATAAATATATAGCTAAGAAACAGTGAGGACCAGGAATACAAACCCAAGTTTGTTCAAAACGTGAGCAGAGGCACAGCTGTCACAATGCTGACTTAGCATTTTTCAGCTTTCAAAGAAAATTTTAGTCCATCAGTATTTCCATATCCAAGTAAACGGATATCCAACCTTTACTGCAGCCACTGCACTCATTCACAATCATTCATCAGGGAAACCACCAGAATGGCAGTTGCCCTTGGACAAAAAAAATTGTGAATAATGACACAGTAATATTATATTTCTGCCTTTCACACAGAGACCAAATTGGAGTTATAAGCCTTTGTAATTTCAATTATGGTTTTAGAAAAGTGATTCCCAAGCAGAGTTTGTGGACCGCTAGTCATCTACAGCAGTCTCCAGAACCACTGATGCTCTGAGCTCCTGGCAGGCAAAGACAAATTCTGAAGGTTGACAGTCATTCATTGTTTTAACTTTTTAAATTATTACTGACTTGGAAGAATTTTTCTCTCTCTTTTTTTTCCCAAAAATGCAAATTCATATTGCAATGCTTTAAGTATTACACTGAGTTTGGTTTACAGCATGTATTTTAGGAAGCATATTTTTTCTCCTTACTACGTAACCAGTTATTGCAAATTGCCTGCGGGAATTTCAGAAATGAGACGAATTTTTCTAGGGAGACTAATGCTTTACTTGGAGCATACAGGCTTTATTTTGTACTCTCTGTATTATTTCTTTAAGATAACAGGTGAAAATTTACAAGATGTATTTCCAAAATGTTGATACACTGAGGGATCAGTAAATTTAAAAGCTCAGATCAAATGACAGTTGGAGTAGCTAAAAATCGTTTTATTATTTTTTTATTCTAGAATTCTGTGCAAGCAACTGTTCAGTGTAATTCTCTCCATTTGACTGGAAGAGAGTTTATTCTCTGAACACTTGCCCTTTTTTATTTTTAAGTCAGAGCAGGGTTTTGGGTTGTGGTTTTTGTTTTGTTTTGTTTTGTGGTTTTTTTTGAGTTTTTGAGTTTTTGTATATGAATGAGGATGGGCTTGTTCATTTTTGGCCAGTGTAAGAGTAGCAGGAAGGATGGAACCATGCAACATTTAGTTTATCTTAATTCAGCAAAACAAGGTTTCAGCTGTGCTTTTAAAGAAACAGAAAGCATGAACTGCTAGCCGCTGCTGATGGGAACCTGAGAAAAGGGCAGGCAGCACGAGAGGGAGGCAGAGGGAGGAAGGTTTCCCTCCAGGGGAGCCCTGCGACAGCTGGGGTGGACACCTGAGGGTATCCCAGCCTGGTGGAGAGATTTGTGCCATTTGTGAGGGACTGAGCACAAGGAGGACAAAACCCCAGATAGGGGCCATTGTGGTACACTGTGGAGGAAAAAAAACACAAAGAAAACACACAAAAAAACCCAAACCCAGTCTTCCTTACTGCTATCTGCATTCTAACTTACTTCAGTAGTTCTTCACTACTGTAAACTTGGCATACGATAGGATATTTCTCTTACAATCTCCCATTCCTGTTCCTGCTTGCTTAGTTTCTGGTGCGTCGCTGACAGCACTTAGCTCGGTTAGGCAGTGTGACTCCTCTGCAAATCCCAGGTAGGGATCTGCTCTCCCTAACGGTAGCCCTAATGGCGACGAAAGCTCGGGCCACTGCCTGCAGCCTGCCGGCGTGAGGACTCCCACTTCTCCTTCCTCTGCCGCCACTGAGTCAGTGGGAGGCAACTGTTGTTATTTTTAGCAGAAATCAGAGAAATCAGAACCATAAACAGGCTGGAAAAGCCTGAAATGTGGAAAATCAGAAATTAAATACAAGCTGGTTTTCAGTCCTCCTTTATGATCATAAAGCAGCAAAATCCAACTCCCTTCCTATCTCTAAAGCTTTCTTACTGGCTAGTCTACCACATTTCTGTTGGCATCTTTCGCCACCAGAATCCTTGGGCCAAGGTCTGTATCTGTGATTTGAACAGTAACAAAGCAATGCAAATATTTTAAATATTGAATTAATTGTGTTTGAATGGGATTTTTGAGCTGTCTTCCTTTAAAATAAAAACAAAGAAGCAAAAAAGCCCCCTCCCAATTTCTGCACTAAGGTAGTTAACTCTCCTCCATCCCACCCCACAGTCACCCTGTGTTTTTACTCTAACGTTTGTATCACCACTTTGAGAATAAGTTCCTTACGATTTCGTTTTGTGGAAAACTGTCCGCCAGCTTTAAAGCTTCTACAGTAAGTTTTTATTTATGAGTCATTTGTACCAAAACCAGGCACTTTGGGAACTGAATGCTGCCAAGTCAGGACATCTAAGGAAAACAAAACTGAGAATTTAACATTAAATCTTTTTTAAAAGCTCCTTACAATGAACTGACAGCAGTAAAGCTCCTGTTTCTTGTGATATTTAGAATTTCACATTTTTTCATATGTTTGCCTGAATGTATTTAAGAAATCAGATGTGGTAATTTCTATTTAGGTAACATGTCTGCACTTTTGCAACAATTTAGATGTTTTTATACTTTTAATTTTAAAACAGGTGATACCAAGCAGAGGTTTGGAATAGTCACCCTTAAGCCACACGTACACATATGCTCATGTGAGATGAAGCTTTTACCAGCCAGAGCTCACACTCTCTGTCCTACCCATGTCAGTATGGGATTTTACAGAACATCTATCACCATGGTTTAAGTTCCTCTCTCTCACTTGCCACGATGAGTAATATGATCAGAGCAAGTGATGTCAAAAAACTATTACGTTCATACCACAACATGCTGTTAAATAGTCATGCTTTTTCCTTGACTCTCCTACGTGTACAAATTATCTTATATATAGATAAGGGAAAAAAATTACAGTATAATTGGTAGAACTTTGTAAATCAAAAATTAATTCTACAGTTCAATCCATTCCTTTGCAAGTACGAGTCTTACAGCAAGGATGCTAGGGAAGTTAATAAAGAGATGTTATGGATCTTATATTAGCAATGCTAATAAAGATTAGAAAGATTTATAGCTTTTTAAATATGAAAAATCATGCAACATGATATTTTCTATTAGCATGTTGTAAATATGAGACAAAGTATGGACTCTCTTAATCATTCAGTTCCTCTTTGGTAATAAAATACTTCTGGATTAAGTAGAAATTAATCTAAAAAAATACATATGTAAAAAGAATGAGTCTCAACTCTAATTAAAGACAGGATTGGGATAAAAAAGAAAGCCAAAACTTCACAGTGTAACATAAAAAGCACAAAATGCATCATATCTACATTAAGACAATCTTAGCAGCTTTAAACAAATATTTCAGTCTGACCATAAAAATTCATAATATTCCAAAGGAAATACAACAAAAATTCTTGTTTTAAATTTTCACACAAATCCATTATACCCACTTCCAAGTACTTCTAAGTCTTTCAAAAATCAAAAAGACTGGTTAAAAATGTTTTTTCCAGATCTTTCTATTAAATCTTTCAAAAATTCACTAAACACAGTAAAAATATCTGCACAAATGGTAACATCTTTGCATTCAGGGAATTTAAGCCACTGCCCCCATAAAGCTAAAATGAATGACACACAGTCATACTGGCTGTCATTTTACTAGGTTGTTTTTGTTTGTGTGTTTTGTTTTTAGGGAAAAACTAGCTTTTAACATCTGTGTGGTTCCACCTAACCGATTAGAGAAAATGTGTTACCATATGGGACAGACCTCACCACTTCTGTGTTTTATTACTTCTTAATGTCTTTTTTTCTTATTAAGAATCCAAGTCACTAACACTAACCATGCTAGAGATGGAAAATGGAAAAATACAATTCTGCTGAAGGCTGCAACGGAGTCTTGACTATGAGGAAATGCAGCACTTCAGTTTTAACTCATTTCCTCAAGTGCTAGCCTATATATCTGGGAAAAGCCAAGATACACAATTTATACCATTTCAGGCATTCTCCAGACATTGAAAGTGGGATGCAATTTTCTTTAATCCTGGATTTGCCCATTTTTCCACCTGGCTAGCCAAAAAATGTGTTTAGAGGATGCATTACAGGTGCCTCTGGCAGCTGGGTATGTTTATCAGGGCATCTGTTGTTATACCTTTTTATTGCTCTGTCAGAAAACTATTTCCTTTTATTATAACTGGAGTTTTCAGTTTTCTTTCAAGAAATCCCTCCAGAATTCAGACAGCCTTTTGGTGTGCACTATTAGTGCCAGAAATAAAGTTTTGCCAGACCTCTTCACTACATTTAATTTATGTGCACCCCTGCCTATTTCTTATTACGTGTTATTTGGTATCTTTTCCACACCATCCTTCCTCACGCAAGAAGAATGAGTCAATCCTTTTCTCTTAGTCTCTCCTTCTTATATGTATTAAAATTTCAAGCCAAAACTGGGCTTTGCAACCATCACCTGTTTTTTGCCCATAAACATACAAGTTATAAATCGCCATTTTAACACCCACCTGTGTGACAATACAGTCTGAACCTCTTTTGCAAGTACCCTGTGATTTGTGTTTTACTTCTGTAACTACACTGTATTTCCACAGTAGGCCACCTTATTCATTGTTTTTCCTGGACAATATCCTCTCAAAGAGTAGATACTTGATATAACATTTCATCCCCTATGTAGCCATAGTCCTCAGCTACTGCACAGTGCACAAATATGTTCTAGAGACCTTGCCTGGGCAGCAAGACTTACAGTAACGGACCGTGATATACACACTAAGTTACCATCACAGTAACCTTTGCGGAAGAGATGTTAGGGGAAATGTGCATTGTACAGAATAGCAATTACTTGCATGTATTTTTATACAGTGGTGCTTTTTAGCTGATGGGGAACTCAACAGAAAATTTTGTAGCAGATGCGCGCGCACACATATAATGCAACAAAGGTTTAAAAGAACAATATTGCACAAAACAAGAACAGCACAGGTTATTCATGATCAAGATAATGCAAGATGGGAATATTTAGCTCTTGTACACTGGAAAACTTGTAAAGGAGCTTATAATTTTCCTCTACAGACTCCCCTGCTCACTTGGCCCAAGCTGCCACATGCACAGCTCTGCAAGCTCAGGGATAGCCAGTCAAATCCCCATGGACGGCTTCTGTGCACATGCACAAACAACAAATTTACTAACTTTGCTTTTCAACACACACATGCACACTAATTTGCTTTGTTCAGCATCAACATAAAAAGAGGTGGCTGAAACACAGAGTTATGAAATACATCCCCACTGCTCACCTCACAAACAAAATCACAGGACATCCAAGGTGTTGGACACTGATTTTCTCCTACGCACTGCTTTTCACACTCAGCCCGTGCTGCCATATGGTCATCTCTGTGAACTTGAAAATGGCCAGGAAAATCCCTGCCAGGGGCTACTGCACAGGTGCAGTGTCCTTCGCCCTCCAGTGTGTTGTGGTGCCAAGCTGGGTGCTGCCACAGACACCGTCTGTGCTCAGCACAGGATGGAAATAGGCTCAGAAAGATTTTACTGAAGGTCATAAAGTTCTGGTGGGGATGGACCTCTCTGTTTCCAAGCTAACAGCTGTCTATACTTTTATACTTATTTCTTTCAAGTTATGCATGGGTAATGAGACAGAGCATTCTTTACCTTGATTTTTTTCTCCCGTCTTCGTTTCCTTACCGGGCAAGTCCTTGTCTCACCCCTTCAAAATGCAGGTCACGCTCAGCCAGTCAGTCCTTCCTTCTGAAGGGCTCATCATCTGTCTTCCTTCCCTTCCCTTTTCTCCAGACCAGCTGTCTTACTCCCACCCCCTTTCCCTTCCCAAAGAGCTCACAACTCACCTCCCTGCCTTCACAGATCCTTCTCATGCTTCCTTGGCCCCCAACCCCCGTTCCCCTCCCCATTCCTGCCTCCTCACTGCGTCTGTCCCCCATCCCCTCCTTTTTTGCCTTTTACCTTCCTGTCCCAGTCCTCCTCTCTTCTCACAGCAGTTGCCAACTCAGGTACCCTACAGCAGGTTAGTTGGCCCTGTTCTCCCAGTTCCAAATCTAGCTCTTGTCTCCCCTCCATCTGCCGCTTTTCCCCCTGCATTTTCTTCTTTTTGCACATCACTGCCAGTACTGCTGAGAGCAATCCCCTGCTGCATCTCGAGGGTGAATCCGTGGCAAGGCCTGCCCCAGCCCGGAGCTATGGCTGTAGGGAAGAGCCCATCTCAGTCTGAGACAGAGCCTGGCCACTGTGGATGGAGCCTGGGGAGTGCTTAACTATTAAGCTTCACCAGCTTTTAATGACTGAGTGAGATTAACAACCAAACTCAAGTGGCTTCACTCAGGTGAGAAAGGGTCTGTGTGACATGAAAGCTGCCAGAGCCTGGAGTACCCCGCTCTCTCCCCTCTCTTGGAGTTAGCTCGCTGCACCAGATGCCAGCTCCCTGGTACGAGAGAACTGTTTGGGAGGGCTCAGCCAGCCTTGGCGCTTTTGGAGGAAAATCTGGAAGAGGCCTCAGCAGAGGCTCCCCCCAGACAGCTCTGCTAGGAAATCTTGGCGAGCATTTGCTCGCCTTTTGCTCCAGAGCAGCCTTTAAGCTGAGGATCTCGCACTTGATCCCTGCCTGAGCTATGCTGTAGCTGCATCGCAGCTGTACCTGTGCCTGGCCACATGCCCCATCGATATGGATGCTGACCCTCAGATCTGACTTCCTGGCTTGACTTTGGACTAGTCGCTATGGACGTGCTCAGCAATCACGGGGCTGCATCTGACCCTGGTTACTGTCTCAGGGCCTGCTCCTGACCCCAACTTGCTCACCCAACTTGACCTCAGACCTGCCTCATTGCTATGGACTTGCCTGGTGATCTGGACTTGGTTGAAGCTGGGCCACATCACGGGACCCTCTGTGCTCGCTCGGTTGGGTGCTGTGTGACTGCGCCCTTGCTGGTGGAGGCTCTGCCCTGCGCCTGCTGTGCTCTCACCCCCAGCTCCCTGCTCACCTTCCCTTTGGGAATAGCCTGTCCTTGCTGCTCTGACAAAGGCTCACTACGATGTAAACAAGAGGACATGGAAGCTTCTCAAAAATAGTGGTTTTTGAAAATATAGATTAAAAAAATATGACTTTTTTCCCCCTAACATTTGCTAGAAGCCATTTTGAATGAAGCTTTTCAGAAACAAATCATCCCAAGAAGGGCCCTTGGTCTGGAACATTTCACCCCCATGACTGAAACTTGGCAGTTTTAAAATTCTGTTTTAAGTGGCTTTGAAATTTTTAGAAATGCTTTTGTGCCACATTGCAAGACATGGAACTCGGGGATGAGGAGAAGAATGGAAGGAGGGGACTGGGGCAGTCAGCAAGGCAACATGGAGGAGCTCGAGGGGACGAAAGGAGTCAGAACGTCAGGCTTTCCTCTACTCTGAGTTCCAGTTATTCCTACGAAAGAAGTGTGAACTGAAAATTGTCTCGAGTGGCTGTGATCAGCTCAGATTCACCATCACAGTGAAACAGAGCTGGTGGGAATTTCAAGTGACATGTTCTTTAGTCTCACTCAGAGCTGATGAATTTTGGGGAACTATGGATGAATGCTCTGGTTTAAAGAACTAAATACTATTACTACTATTACCACAGGATTGTTTATGCAATTGGATCTCCTGCAGAGAGGTTCAGAAGGGATGAAGAATGTGACGGCCCACAAGTCAAGAAACTAACCTGGACAGCTGAAATGAAAGGGACTCTTAAGTCAGACTCCTTAACTTTAGCCTTTGTTTAAGCTCAGTGACTGATTTAACTTTGGGGAAAAGAAAGTCTCTGCTAATGATTTAATCCTTTGCCTTTCAATGAAGGAGCTTGTGCATATAACACAAAAAATCACAGAGCAACACTGAGAACTGCTAGAACTGGCATTTCTTATATTTGCAATTCACATGTAAGTGTGTCATCTTGGTAGTAAAATGGAGCTGAGAGTGCTTAAAGCAGCATTTTCCCTTCCCCATGTATCAGAGAAACAAAAGCTGGAGACCTCCCTCCTGGAAAATTAAATGCTTTCAAAAATACTTACGTTTCTGTGTTCTGTTCAGCAAATTAGGTTTTTTTTCTTTTTCCTTTCTTCCTTCCTTCGTTTGCATGCAGCACATCATTTACAAAAAGAATTACAGGTGGATTCCTGAGAGTAATGATCCAGGAGAAGAGGAAAGGGACAGCAGCCTTAGGATGTTTTCTGTTTACAAACCCTAACCAAGAGGTTTCTGTTTCTTCTCATACAACTTTACAAAACTGTCCTGAAAATAACAACCAAGCCACAAAACTATTCAGCTACTACTTTTCCAACATTACTATGAAATAATTCAGATATTGCATGCCCTGGTGTTTTGGATTTTTTTACTTTCATTAGAGGATGATTTTTGCAAGGCTGAGCTCATGCATTTGTGATTTCCCTCTGGGACTCTTGAATGGAACTGTAAGGAGGAGAAAAACTTTTATGTGGCTTTTCGCTTCCCCATTTCTTCTTTTCTGATCTAGAACTATCTGATCTTGGTTTGTGACTAAATGGAAATACAATAGAGCTGTAACTATGGTGTAATGGTTTCAGTGACTTTCCAGAAGTTTTCATCCTAATGTTCCCCCGTCTTCCCAAATCTTGAGAAACAAAACAAACAAACAAAAAAAACCCAAACCGAACAAAAAACACCTCAAAACAAGGTGAAGAGAAGCCAGGTAATGGTTTGTGCTGGTGGGAATTAGGGGAATTTAAATGATTGTCCCTATCATATCTTGTGGATCTCAGTGGGAGCTGAAGGCATTTATCACTGTACAAGATTTGTCCTTTCTAAAATTAGGGACAGTAACATGTATTGCTATTACTTAGTGACTTAATGAATTTCAACAGCAAGCTTGATTAATTTTAAAAGGCCTTGAGACAGTGGAAGAGAGAATTTCCAATCTCTGAAAATACCAAAGAAGTTTTACTGATTTTTCCATCAAATTACCAGCTGCTATGGTTAAAAACAAATCTTGTGATCATCTATTTTGTTAACTCTTTGTTTTTTTAGAAAAAGAGTAAAACTCATAGACCAAAACCATATGTAGGTCACTAAGGCTGCATAAAATACTGTGTAAATGCTGTCATAAAACCAAACAACACAGAATTATTCTGCTGTAAATAACATGTGGTTACCATTTGTTTACAATTTAGTCCAGCTATCAAAACAAGATAAACATTTTGATAAATGGTTCACAGTCATTTTGTAAAGAACACAGATTAGGGGAGGCATATTTAACATCTGCTCTTTTAGCATCAGCAGTACGGCTGAACCTCAGCTCCCTCTGCCTGGGTAATATGAAGTTACCAGAACTCTTGGGGTCAACCTAAATAATTGTATATGCTGCTCACTGAACTTTCGACTGATGAGCTGATTCCATTGCAGCCCTCCTAATATTTTAAATGAAAAGAAATAAATGCAATGAATTGTGTCATCATTTTATTTAATTCTTTATGACAGAAAAGATTTATAGAGAATAGTGGGATTTGGAGTTGACAACACACCATTTTCTTAGTACACAAATGACTTCAGACCAGCAATTATAATTTGTCTGGAGGATAAACAGGGAAATATTCTGTACCAAAGGACTGTTGGAAGTGATGTGGAGAGGGAGAGTGTCTGGTTGCCTGTGGAGGCTGGAGGGAGGATTGTTTTAAAGCCAAGTTTCAAATATCATCTGTTTTCACTATAACCCTATGTAACAAAACAAGCTTCAGTAAAATTTTTATTTTAAGTGGGAGAAAATTTAATTGTTTTGCTTTTTTCCCCTGTCATCTCTTCAGCAATTCAGAAAGATGGTTGAAGGAATTTTGTTTGTTTGGGTCTGACATAAATAAAGAAAGTGCCTTGCTCAGGAACAGATAAGATGTTGCAAACTGGAATTAAAAATGTGAACATGCTGGAAAGTTAGGAGTGCATGTGTGAGAAGGCATATGTGGGGATGCATTTATGTAAAATGAAAGCATTTATAAAATGCACACTTTCAAAATCTAAGGATAAAGATTCAGTCCATAATCAAGTTGACTATAAATGCTTTCTTTCTCCCCAGTTCACTGTGTTTTCATATGTAGGCTAGAGAAAAAAAGATCAAGCAAAACTCTTGAAGACCAGTGAAGATGACTGGCAGGAAAGGTAATCTGCTATTCAAACTTAAAATCAGAAAACTTGTCTTCTAGCTAAGTATGAAGTGCCTGTGTTAACGGAGAAAGAACATAAAATGCATCGGTGGACACTTGCTTTCAACTGACAGATGGGGAACCTGAAGGGGACGACCAAAATGACTGCTGATCATAAGTTTATCTATCTCTTACAGCAGGGTGATACTTTTGGCAGGTGACTAAGAGTCTCACACAGTAAGGATACGTAAAGAAGAATGGCCAAAGTATGGCATTCAAAGCTGCATGGCTAGTACCTGAACAGATCGTGTGACATTAATAGTGATGATAGCTTTATGGTGCACTCAGTATGTGAATAAAACAGTTAAGAAGTTAAGATGCCCAACAGAGACATACTAAAAGGCAGTAGCCAAAAATGTGTGAAACAATATTAAAGAAAAGGAAAAAGGAAGATCTCAAAGGCAAAGGTAGGGCTCACGGATCCTGGAGGTAGGCTGTTGGGTCAGCTGAACCCCACTGTATACAAACTGGCAAATCCCACTACTGATAATGCATCCATTACTTACGACACTGCCCTACTGAAGACAGCTGCTGAAAGAATCCAGTGTCACGTATTTGCAAGATCGAACAATTTGGTCCCTGGAAGAAGTTAGATTAGAAACACACTGTGCAGTAGGCAGCTGGGACCTGAATATGAGTAGCTGTACATGGTAGTGTCGGTGGCTGAGGCTGCTTGGAACGCCTGGAAATCCCGTGGAAGGCAACAGCAGGCAATGGAGCACAGGGATGGGTGCCCAGGAGAGGCAGGTCCTGGAAAAAACAGCTAGTGCACTGTGTACTGATATGTACGATGATAGAGACACAACTGCAATGGAAAAAAAATGTCCAGAACAGGAGAAAGACAAGTTCTGTTATGCAAACCCCTCTGTTGATATGTCAAAAGAAAAGTGTTTGTACTCCCACCTGATTTTCTGCCTACTCTGTTTCACAACACTAGCACAGATTGGTCCACCGTGAGCACGGTATAAATCATTCCTGCAGAGAACTGTCCTATTGTTTCTGTCCCCTCTGCCAAGGTTTCAGTCTCCGCGAAAACATGACATCTCTTTTCATCCAAACTGGCCAACTTTTAAAATATTTTCTGATAGCTGTATACTTAAAGCAAGCAGTTCAGGGAAATGAATTTGATTTCCTGGGGAGCTCTAACATGTAGCTGACTGGCTTTGGTCTCTAAGATGCAAACTCTAAGTGCACATGTCCTATAGCAGGTGCTCATAAAAATCTGCTGGATACAATAGAAACCATGCTTAGTAAACTTCAGATTCTAGTTGCTGGACAGTTTGGTTGCCACTGGTTCTAGTCTCCCTGGCAGCATACCAGTGCTGTGCTGTCCTGCTGATTGACACATTTCCTGAATAAAGAAAATCTGTGTGACAACCCTAGAATTGAGTTGAGTCTGTAACTGGAGAGGTCGAAAGGTTCCTGGCTGATGAGAGGGCCAGAGGGCCAGACGATGGAGGAGGAGCATACCAGGGTATTTTGTAACACTTCTTTCTTATGTTGATCACTTGGGGTCTAGGAAGGCTTGAGCCAAGGCTGCAGCCTTTCTTCAGCACAAATGCTATTACATTCTCTCTCTCCTGCCCAGTTACTTATTTTCATCAAACCCTTAGGGACTCATATTTTTGAGACGTATTCCTCTCTCCCCCACCAAAATGTGATGGAAACTAGACAGCATGTTCTGAAAGTTGAGGAAAATTAAGGACAGACACATATACAAAATGATGGTATTCTGATAGGAAATCAGGCTGACACACTTTCCACAATTAAACTATGATACAGAAGCTATCAGAGTTACCCTTTAAAATGGAAGAGCTTTAAAGAAAGAGACTTGCATGGTTTTAAACTATGGTAATAGGCCAACTCAATGTTTGAAGATCAAGGATGCCTGGAGGCTGAAAGAACAATAACAAAAGCCTAACATTTAGAATAGGAGGTAGACATGAAAGCCAAGTCAGAGGCAAACAGAAGCTACAATGAGAAAAATAATACTAATAACCCCACACCCCTGATATTTTAAATAATATTCAGCTGCTTTGAAATTTTCTTCTCAATGTATCAGATGCTTTTGTGCAGGCAAGCTTTTGTACACCACAACTGTTCCCTAAACTACACCAAATGTATGATAAGGCACTATGAACCATTACTCTCCTAATCAATTATTACAAAAATAGTGGCTGCCCACACTTTCACCTTTTGCCTTTGATGACACCAGGTATCATGCTGGGCAAACAAGGTAATGTTTTTCAAGGTTTCTTGGAATAAGTCTCCATTCTTACTATTTGGCAGCTCACTGCCAAACCACAGCACTGAGGAAAAAACAAATGATAAAACAACTAAGGAAAGCAGACACTCCTCACTTTTACTGTTCACCCCCCCCTTCCTATTTCTACCCTTCTTTAAAAGTAGGTGAACTGGATCCAGAAGATCAAATGATCATCTCAGAGTGCAAAAGTATTCCTTATTAAAGAGGTATTGGAAAGTGGTATAGAGAAATCGACATTATAAAACATTAATTGTGAATATTTTAGCTCTCATGGGGGAAAGATTCCCCCTGTCCCTGAAAACCAGTATAAACTGTGCTACAAGAAATCACACAAGGATTTTGGAATCTGTTGGGAGTATAGAGTCACTGGAACATGACAGACCATTTGTTTGAAAGGAGAAAGGGTAACCACAGCTCTTGGGAGAGTTATCATTCATAACGGGCCTTATAAGCTCTTTCTGCTGTCCATCTTTTCACAGCAGGGTAAGGGCAGGATAATTCAAGTGTACTCAAATTCTCACCATTACAAGTGACATGCACGGTAAGGCTTGTTAAACAGTTGATGGTACATCAGCTCAGAAAAAGGACTGCTCATATAGGTGTAAAAAATCACTCCTAGATCCCTTTCTTCCAATCTCCCTTTTCATCCCTCAGATGCATGTTCTTTCCAGGAAGAGACTGGTCATAAGCCTAACATCCGCTTTACTGTGACTTCTGATTCCACAGACAGGAACAGAAAACAACACTGAAGCAGAAAAAGGGGTTTCTAGTGTACGGGGAGCAGCATGCCCATGGAGGAAGCAGGCTTTCTTTTTTCTCCTAACTTTCAAGTATGCTTATGTACCAGAACATACAAATAAGAGCCTGAAGAGCAAAAAGCACACTTCCCAAAGCACAGAATACTATTATTTGTCATTTCAGTTCATTCCTTCAGAGAGAACATACCAGTCATGAAGTCTGACACAAGAATCCATCTGCAAAATTAATCTTAATTCGGAATTTTCCTTTCCACCCACGTACCTGAAAAAGGGCTATACACAAATAGAGAAAATAGTCCATTTGTTTGAGGTCAAGACTGTCATAATCAAGTATTTAAAACTGGAAAAATACAAAGGTTTCATGTTATACCTGCCCTCACCCAATGACCGGCATTTTAATGTATAGCCATTTAAACTGAAGTTTCCTCAAAATGAGAATATTTAGAGACACATACTATCCAAACTTGTTTCTGTCACTCATTTCCTGTATGGCATGGGGTATATAATTTTAATTTTCTGCTCAGTTTCCCTCATAATGAAATAGCCCATGAATCTCCCTTAAAACAGTATTGTATTAACAAAGTCAGACAGCCAAACACAAGACAAGAATATTCACAGCTTCCAGAATTAATGCAAAACCTTTTGGAAGCAATAACAAACTTGTAATTTAGCACTGAATTCCCTCTCTGCTTACAGTTAGAATAAAATCCTGGTAGCAGAAGGGGACTACTGGAGCACTCACATCTTCTATTAAAGCACCCAGTACTGATCATTACCAGAGAGAGAACCATAACATTAAGCAAGTCACAGGCCTGAGCTAATGTGGTCCTTCCTATTTTGCCTGTAGAGTGGTGTCAATGGAGGGACCAACATAAAGAATAACGACATAATAACATAAAGAATAACGACAATAACACACTGGGCATTTGTGCAGGCATTTGACCTGCAGTCATCTCAGAAAACAGGATGCCAAGTTTTCTGAAGAGTAAGAAAATACATATTCTGCTTTGCAGATGAATCCATTGTATTCTTGTATCAAGTTTCACATGACAAAGGAGGGGAGTAGATTCCCAGTAGCTTGAGCCTGTGATGAACTTTAGTTTCTTGTTACATAACACTATGGAAAGCAAAACTGGCTTCATCAGACACAATGAGAAGTGCTGATCTCAGTGACATTTTCTTTTTCAAAGTACAGCCTATAATTTCTTATGACTGTTTTTTCACTGAATTTCAAACTATACACTTAAATCAATAGGGTAAATAACATGCACTGGAAAGAGAAAAGAGAGGGAGAGACTTAACTTGCAAAAAAGACCACCAATTTTATTTTCAAATGTAGCTGAACAGGAGAGCTGAGAGGGATGCATTAATGATTAATAGCTCTAAACTAGGACTTCAGTATGAAGTCATTGTCCTGTCCAGATGTTGTTTTTGCCTTGGATGGTTGTCTGAGGTTTGACTTTCATAAATACAGATATGCATCTAGTCTTCAGGCACCTACATGCATTTAAAATAGCTGTAATATCTTTAAGAAACTGACCTTTACACATTCTGCATTCCAGTTCACCTGCAAAATTAGGAAGATAGTGGTGGGGTAAACCCCCCCCATCATTTAAACATTAATTGCATCATAATTTTTATTGACAGATGCATTCAATGGTTACTCCAGCAAAAAGCTGAAGTAGTTCTCACATCTATAACTTGTAACATTGCCCCAGATGGAGATTTTAAATCCATGTACAATTTGGGTATATTAAATGCATATGACTGATGCATCTTATTCTATACTGCATCTTTCAACAGTTCATTGCTTTTGGAAGCTTCTTAAAAACAACTAACTTAAAAATGGACTTCTCCCCTTGAAAGGACTATGTATATCAGATTACTATGCAGCCAAGTTGAAACACTTCCTCCATCTTCTATTCCAAAACAGATGGCAAATAATCAGCAAATTGGAACATTCGCTGCTTATAGTATTTAGCTTGTGGTTAAGGACTTTCCAGCTTCCTGGGTTAGCACCAGCTCACTAGAAAACCGCTGTAGATCAAGAAGGACTAGAACAGTTGACATAATCCTGTCTCAAATCAACCATCCCATATTTAATAACTTCTTGTGTCAGCATGTGTCCTAAGCTGAAACATCTCAAATTGAACTTGGCTACAGCCTAAGAAAACAGGGATGTGTTTAACAGATGAAGCTGGCAGGAACAGAGAAGTTTAGTGTGTTCAGAGGTTCCGAAGATATCAAAAGGAGGACGGCTGCTGATGCACTAAAAGTGGAAGGGAAGGATTTATTTTTTTTGCCGTGGATCCCCACAGTTCAAACATCTGGATTTTCAGAGTCTAGTGTGGCATCACTGATGCGGGAGATGAGACAAAGTGGCAAGATTTGTCTTAAGATTTCTGCAAGCCTACCAAGATTGCACTATTCCATGGTAAACAGCTGCCTTGCAAAGAACCAATTCTTAAACAATTACTTCAGCATGCCTACTAGCAAAATTGCTACTTCTGTGACATATATATATGTAATTACCAGTTAATTATTCCTCATTATAACAAGCAACTGTGGGCTAGAGGCTTCCTGTTTTATTTCACATAATACATCTGCAGTGGTGCAGCAGACAATCAGCTTTGATCTCTTCAGACTAAAATTACTTCATAGAAAAAGCTTCTTCAAAATGATAAACAACAGAAGTCATACTTCCTTAAATACGTTTTGTTAACCTAGTTTTTTTATTAAGAAAAAACTAACTACTATGCCTCAAGTCAACTCTTAAGCTCATATTAACATATGCAAGGAAGCAGCATGACTTACAGTATCAAACATACCCTTCTCATTAATTTCAGTCTTGCTTCAGGTTTCTTGTTAGAATAGCAGCTATGCAGCATTCAGTTCTCCTCTAGTCAGACAACTGACATGGCTTAGGTGAAACTTTAAAGCCCTATTTTCCAAACTCTTCACTTCAGCTAACAGATTGAGACAACTTCAGCATAACTAGACTTGGAGAAACATGACATAATTACAGGGACTCCAGAAGAATTTTCATAATCCTGTTCAAAACAACATATGGGAACAAAATAGAGAGACAATTTTGGTTTACAAAACATAACTTTAATTATACAGATTGCTTCAATGAGTTTTCAAATATAGATTTCATAAAGTTACCAGTATTTTAACCTGTGGTTTCTGAAATACCATTACAACTTTTGAAATATTTATTGCTAATATGTTAATACTTGCCAAGTTTTGCCAAGTGTTAGTTACTGAACACTTCTATTAAGTGTTCAGTAATAATTAACTCTTTACTGAAATACCATCTCTATACATTCTCTAGTGC
Organism: Apteryx rowi; assembly: GCF_003343035.1. Lineage (NCBI taxonomy): Eukaryota > Metazoa > Chordata > Aves > Apterygiformes > Apterygidae > Apteryx > Apteryx rowi. The sequence goes on along the minus strand of NW_020450894.1, from coordinate 368,968 downwards.
ACATACGCTTTTCTAGGGATTCATGTATTATTTTGATATACAAGTTATGAAGAGCTTAATAATGTCTGTTAGATTGAAATGGGAGACATGCTTAAGTTACAGAAAAAAAGTAGTTAACCTATTGAAGTGGCATAAATAACTAAGAGAGGAGACAATGACTCAGTCATAAAAGTTAACAAATTTATGTATTCAGAGCTACAGTTTTAGTCTTTTCTTACTCTCAGGAAGAATGTGAAGTAGCAGAAAGTGAATGATTGCCTGGCCCACAGCATTCTGGTATAATCACAGTAATCTGAGGAATCCAAATAGATAGTGAAGAATTTCATGTGGAACAAATTATATAAAAGAATATTCTTTAATGAAATGTCATTTTTGACTTGTGTTGTAGATTAAGTACTTTGGAGGGAAGAGATGTAATCTATCTTGTGGGCTAGTCAGACACACAATGAATTCTTCACATTGTTTGCCAATGCATACCTCAAGAGGTGGTGAGAAAGTTTAGCATTATATAAACTGAGTTCTGGCTTCTTTGTTGAAATTACCACCACTGGCACCAACCTGGAGGTGATTTCTTATCTTGTGTGATCTGCACAGCCACAGTTCATTTCAAATGAGCCAAACAGCTGTCAGAAAGTGGCTTCTACTGACCCATACGACAGTGAACAAGCAGTGAGACTCATGTACGCCATTAATAATCCCCCAGTCACTCGCTTCAACAGTGCCATTTTCAAAACTATCTTGCAACATTTGTAGCTTTGTACACCACTGTAACAGAAATCTGATAAATCGACTTGTCTATAGAGCAGGAATTTCTGTAGATCGACTTGTCTATAGAGCAGGAATTTCTGTAGCAACTTTAAAGTGAAACTGAATACCATATACACTTTGAAAATAGATTCGGATGTTAAGTGTATTTTTACACTTGTAGTTCAATTTCTCTCCAAACAGAATATCACTGATTTGTATCACCATACGATAGTTGACTATTCTGTGAAATTCTTGTTCCATCACTTCAGTATACAGTATATTACAAAAAATTGCAGTTCATCAGTTTACAACTAACAATTTCATTTCAAAAGTTACTCTACTTAAAGTAGAGTTATGAGACAGAAAGATGGCAACTTTAACTAACAGTATTACATAGAAAGTCTAATAATGACCACAATGCAGTCTTAGAGAACTGGAGTTTCAGAGGTGTGGAATTTTCAGTAATTTCAGAAGAATCAGAAAGAATCTCAAATAATGCACTATCAACAATTGCAAGGATCTCATGATTAATTCTCATGGTAGAAAGGTTCAGGTCGAACACCCTGCCTGTTCAAACTTTCTGGGAGAGAACATGGAAGATCTGAGTGCTAAGAAAAGCTGTCAGATAAATCATCATCCATGTGGCCCAAGCATAACATTCTCTGCTAGAGCTTCAAACATATCAGCACTTAACAAAAGTTTCCAAAGGTTGAAACCAGTCTCTTTAGTCACTAAATGAAGATTCACTATCAGAACTCTCTTCTGCATTCCCATCATCTCCCCACGTGGGCACAGGGGCATCTGGGGTCCTGCAGGCAACAGAAAGGTTGTATGTTGTAAATCCTAGAAGGTGGCTGAGAACACAAGTAGCTTAGTACATTTAATGCCTTTTACTGTAACTGCATGCACTTTATACCCACATTTAACACATGAACTGTTGAGAGTTTACAAACACATACCTGATCAGTGTTGCTTCACCTGCAACTGAAAGATGAACACTAGAAACTGTAACTCACTGGACTTCAAAACTCTGTAGACCTCGGTTTGAAGGCATACCTTTGAGGTTATCAGAAACAATGGCGAATCTCTAAGAAGACTAACACTTGAATAAAGAGTTTAAAACAAGCAATACTGATTAATTCAAATTTTTTTTTTAATCTTCAGAGGTTCTAGGGCTGAAAGGAACATACTGTACACCATTAAGCAGTGTAAATAGTACATGAAAAAGTAAGACAGGAAATGAACAATACTGTATCCAACTAAAACTTCAGGGATAATTTAGAGAAGCAAAAAAGAATTACTCAGAGTGGAATTTGGCTAGAACGCTGGGTTAAATTTGACATGCAAGAGCAGCCATGGGATTTTTATTGACTATAAATGATCAGACCTCTTGTATCTAGTTTTGAAGAGAATATTTAAGATGGATCTGTAACATCATGTCAAAACATTTGCTCATGGAGTCTACTGGGGACGAAGAGGAGGGAACCAAGGCACCTAAAGAATAACTAATATTACCAGCTGAAGACCCTGGTTCTCCCTGGAGTTTCCCTCCTAAGTATGTAATAAGTTTGACAATACAAGCAAAACCGAGCGTGGTAAATTCAAAAACGAATGTACAAAACATACACACAATTATACTTGGGGAAGGGGAGGAATGATCTTCATGAAAACTAGCTTCTTGTGTCACAGTTTACTGCCCTCTCTAGTAAAATGCCAAGTTTTAAACTAAGCCGATAATTGTATTGTTAATCCTGCTGACATTTATCTGTGCGTCATCCCTCTGTGTCATGCCAGAGAATTTCTTTTCCAACTTAAGCTCTGCTTATTGTATTTCCTCTGTCGGAAATCCCAGGGTATATTTAAAGTGTTTATAAACATTTTGGTATAAAAGTGAAAAGTGTATTAAAGAACTGTAAAAGAGTCTTCTCCACCCCCTTGCCCACCTCCAAAATAAATTATGAAAGCCTTTACTTTCTCATACAAATACTACTTCACAATATTATTCCCTGTTGTCATGGTAATGACAAAACAGAAAAGCTGTGCAAAGAGATGTGATCTGGAGAGACCAGAGCAAAAACTCTCCTCTAGTAAGGGAAAAAAGATAGCAATTCTGTAGTACAGGAGGGCAAAACAAAATCTCCTGGAATTGTAGACAGACAAGAGAGGAAGGATAAGAAACAGAAGTTAAAAACAGATAAACTGGGAGCTAAATAGAATAGGCAGTTTTCAAATTCTGTGAAAAGAGCAGAAAGGAGGCAGAAGGTAAAACAGAAGCAAAGGTGAAACAGCCACAGAAAGGACACATTCAGTCACCAAGTAGTAGCTGGGAGACTCTGGATTAAGTGATTCAGCATACAGCAACATGTAAATTCTCCTAATTTTCACTCAAAAAGCAAACCCCCACATCTGGGACTGAGTGGTCAGGCCCAATCAACATAAAGACTCAAGAAATGGGGCATGAACGGCAAGGTACGTAAAAAGTTAAATTACTGAAAGCAGGAAGATGAAAAGAAAGGTTACCCCACTACCTGTAAAATATTAAAAAAATCTTTCAAATAACACCAGTTTTTCAAAGTGACATCATGCTCCTTCCCAAATAATCAGCTTTCTTTAACCAGGTAGGCTGCCTATAATGTTTCAAAGCTGCAACAATTTAAAGAAAATCTGTCTGAACATCAGTATTTCACAGATTCCTTGAAGGCAGACCGAGACCAAACTCCAAACATATTCTGTGTGCCTCAATCCACAGTTATAACTTTGCTTCCTTAACTCTTTCCAAAATGGACAGTACAAAAGCAGATACTTATTAAAAAACAAAAGCATTTGAAATATTAACAGATTATCTTCTTTTTATCTGCTGTTAAAATCCATCCAGACATGAAGAAATAGCAACATTTACACAAAGTTATGGACCAGGAACATAGAGTGAGAAATACAATTATATCACACATATAGCAAAGCCATCTTTGATAATCCTGTCTCAGACTTGCACAGATTCCTAGTTCCATTCTGTTTCTTATATCTCATTTGATCAGTAAAAATATCAAATGAGGAATAACTAATTTAGGCATATTTGGACACCAAGAAATAGCTGGAAGATAGAGTGATTCAGCATGACAGTACTTCAGTTTTTCTGATATTTTTGCTTATTTTATTAAAGGAGTTAGTTTCAGAATAAGCCTTTCCAAAACATGAAAAGGCTTCACTGGAAAGGAGAAACAGACTTTCTAATACATTAACAGACTTTCTAATACATTAACAGTTTCTGCAGAGGCTGCAAAAGTGTTTCAAGCAGTTTAGTGGCTATTATGTATGAATGAAGCTTACTACTTAATATTTTGTTGTGATCAGTTTAACAGAATTTCTACAAAACAGTGCAGCAAAATTAAACTGAAGCTCAAGTGTAAGAAAATCCTGAGATCCATGCTTATGGCCACACAAGTAGCTTTGAAAATGAATATCTATTCTTCACTGGTATTCTTCACATTGGGCTACCTCAATCAACAGCCACAGTTTTGAACTGTTGGCTTTAACTTTCTGTGTCAGTGTTGAAGTCAGGTTGTACACCCTAACTGCTATGGGAATCTGGAAAAAAGTTTGTTGTCTCTCATGCATGAGGCAAAATAGAATAAAGCTTGTCCTTACTAGTCTATAATGATGACAGTTACTGAAATAAAAGTATTGGAAGAAAATATCTGGGAAAAACATCATACTGTGCTCAGAGCAGTTCAGTGAAAATGGCTGCTGATATGTTATTTGATTCCCCACTGCTAGATGCACATAGTCAAAGAGTATGTTCTCCACTTTGTCACTGCTATAACCTCTTTCTGGAACTGCACCACTTGTGCTTGCCTTGGAAGAAGTCTTTCTACTTCCTCTCAAGTTTGAATGGAAAAGACCTGCATCTTTTTGTTTCGGAAGGTACAATATCTGCCCATCCACAGCCCAACCTCACTCTTATATCTACTGAGTCTTGCCCTGGGCTAGAAAATATTGAAAAGACAGCTCATACTTAAGACTGCATCCTTCCTCCTTTGGGACTGACAACTCTCTTTATGACCTATAAAATGCTAAAACAGACTTTATAGAAGAATTCAAAACTTGTTTTAATGCTTCTAATTTAGAGTCACAATACCATAAACAAGCCTTTCTAATGAGATTTTTTTCCCAAAATTTTAAAACACATGGTTGCACTCTAGCCCTGCTGAAAGTTACAAGTTGAAAATATTACTTACTCAAGAAGATCTGGATTTAGCCCCTCAGAAATCATTTTGTTTCTTATTGCCATTACAGGAACACCCTGTGTAGGAGGAGGAAGAGCAGTATAAATCTACCGGACACAAACAGATGAAATAAATTTCACAGGTTCTTGCAGACTTTCATACACATTTAGACATGCCACTCCTGTTGAACAAGAGCATGGGATGATAACCTCAGTGGCCATCTGTATGAACCTAGAATAAATGACTGAGTTTAAACAAGCATATAGCAAGGCATAGACTGTAGAAACAATTCTCCTTCTGCTACTGCCAACTACAAGTTTAAGTGGCAGGAAAAGGAAAAATGGGAGAGACCTCTTAGGAAACATCAAAGGCCCCTTTAGTCCATGTTATATTTATGGCAATACATCCAGAGAAAGTTGAGGGAAGGGAATCAGGAACAGCTAGATATTTGCAATTCATGCTCATGAAGACAGTAAGCTGAAGATATGTGAATGGATGAGAATGTGAAGAAAGTGCATAAACAGAAAGAAAGCAGAGAACTGTTGTGCTGGAAAGACAAGGACTCGGATACACTGAATATACAGATAAAGAGGCAGAAAGAGCAGGAGAGGGCATCAGCTATGGCCCAGGGAGGATACCTTAAGTCAGTGCTAAAAATTGGAAAAATCTTTAAAAAGCATGTAGAAAAAGGCAAACAGGACATGAGAACAGAAGCACAATTTAAAAGTGATTCCTCTGAATACAAGGGTTTGTACAGTCAGGCTTGAATCTTCTATGACTTGTGGACAGATTTTAGCCAAGTATGTACGTGTTAAGAAAAATTCCTTCCTCTCACTGCAAATCCTTCCACAGCTTCTGCACTTTATTTTATTCAGCAACACCTAAACATCCTCACCCTGGACCGGATACCCAAGAACAGCTTGACCCACGTCGTCTTACAAGATCCATTCCAACAAACTACTGCTATATTTCCATTAGAGTTGCTCAAAGACAACTTGTTGCTTTGCCATCCCCTCTTGCAGAGGATCAGAAACACCACCTGAACCATTGCATGCCAAGAGGAGAAAAAAAAAAGGATCCAATTTCTGATCTCCAAGGGACAGAGCTAGCGGTGGTCTAGGAAAGACAGGAGAGGCCTCAAAATGAACGGTAGTGTGGGACTTTTTGGCACAGAACAAATATATTTGTCCAAAGTAAGTAAAACAGTGATAAAAAAAGGCAGCCATGGCTATCGTTCCAGAGGAGCGTCTGGTACTAGTGACAGTTGCAGTAAGTAACTGGTAAAGTGACTAAAGCTAGTTCTTTTACTGTGTCTTCCTGTGCAGATTCATATTAAGAATCTCAATCAAGACTTCTGCATTAAGACTTTGAAAAAGCACACAGACATAGTTTTATCAATTTAACAGGAATATAAGCAAAAATCTTCCTCTGAAACAGTTGTGCGGCATTAGTTTATATTAAAGAATTTCTCAGTAAGTCACACCTAATGTATATTACAAAGCAGAAAGCATTTGCCTATTTCATGACTATGTTTAAAATACTCACTTCTCCTAGGACAGATTTGGACTAACACCAGGGATCGTGTGTCCCTGAAAGCGATCTTTTACTATCTGATGTTTTTTTCCATGCCTGGCTGCTCTTAGGGTTCCTTTCCCCAACCCAGCACTTAAAGTAAGCTGAGCTCAGAAGTCGCTGATGAAGTGTTTATGCATCAGTTCATACCAAGTGAAAACAAGATGGAGTCATCTGATTGGGCGCAGCAGAACTCAGTATTTGCTCTCAATGAAAGGGAGCTCAGCATACGAACTTCTAAGAATGGACTGGAACTGTTACGTTTCTATGTTCTCGTTTGGAAAAGTGCTTTATTCCAAAATTGTATGCATCAAAATGTGTAAGAATCATTTGAAAAAGTAAAGACTGAGGAAAATATTTTTCTTGGCCTGTCTGGAGAAGCTGTTCTGGGAAACCACAGGTGGCTAAGGTGAAAACATAGATCTGTTCTCTGACAGAGTTAAAAAAAATATAATTGATCAATATGCCAATATGCAAAACACTAGGTTTATAAATTAAACAAAAATCAAGTGTGTTTCACAGCTACTGTGGGAGGGATTTAAGATTACATCAACTTGAGAGGAACTTTAACAGACTTAGAGCTTACAGATTTCTAAGGAGAACAAAAAATTGTCTCAAAAAACTTTAATGGAAATAAATTTTGTACTAATTATAAAATAAAGGAATTTGTGCAATACTAGCCTAACTTCTCACTATTCAAGCTTCTGAAATATTAAGATCATTCAAATAATAATACTTGCTAATTCATTACATTTAAGGTAGCTTTTGCAGAAATTCACGGTCATCTTAACTTCCTAAACATCTTTTAAACAAAATGTACAATTTTTGTTTGTAAACAGAAACTCTGTGTCCCTCAAAGTGTTTGCAACACCGGCATTACTACAGAAGATTAATATAAACATGGCTGTAGGGCTAATGGATAACTCAGATGGTTAGGATTCTCCTCTTCACATCAGAGATTTATAATTACTGATTAATAAAATAAAATAAAATAAATAAAATAAACTGACACTATTAACCTGTAGGCAGATGTTTAAAATAGAGTATGACAGAACCAACAATTTAGTGTGCTTGTTTTAAAAAGAGATGCAGGCTGGCTATATTGCCAGTAACTATACTGTGGTTAGACTGAAATAACTGCAGTTTTCAACGCTAGCAAAAAGCTTGGAAGGAACAAACTAGCAGCCAATTATTTTGAATACAAACAGTAGTTGTTCGTATTCAAAATAATTGGCTGCTAGTATTATTTTATAAGATTTAGGATCATAACAGTAACTACACTGAGCATACAGGTCCTCCTAAATGACGCAGGTGTACTTTTCCAACATAGCAGCCAACACCGAAGACCCATCCCATTTGTCTCTGCCCAGCTAAGAGTTTGAAATAATCCAAATCACCGCACCACAGCCCTGCTCCCAGCCTGGTCCCACTTGCTCAGCAGTACGCAGGCCCTGGAGAAACCACAGTGCAAATAGCAGTCTTGTTGCAAAACCGGTTTTGGCACTACGTGGTGCTAAGAGAGGTCACATATCATAAAGGGCTGGCACTTTCTTAAGACTAGTGCAGTTCCCATGTTTAATTTTTACTTCAGTCCATGTAAAGCACGGATCAATTTATATTCATGGTACATTCAGACCAGTCAGTACTTTGGATTATGTGCAGTCATGTTTGATGTTTAGAATCCAATGAGAGTATTTGCATTTTAAATAGGAATTTTAGCTGAAATCCTAGACTGTTCCTCTCACTCTGTCAAAATAAATGCTCTGTACATTTACTGTAGCAAATGTGATATTGTTTTGTAAGGTTTGCCTGAATATTATTGTTGTACATCTGAAAAATATGAATTTAGCACACTCAACTGCACTCATTAAAATGAATTTGTTACTATTTCACAGAACAGCTATCCTCAGTGTACAAGAAATATCTCTGCAGATTGCTAACTCTTAAATAATACAAATATTGTGGGCAATAAAAAAATGAATAATTCCAACAAATCTTCAGCTAGAGGCTTAATTCAGGCAAAGAAATTACACCAACTCAAATACTTGATTGTCTGAGAAGACCCCTTTGGCAAATACAAGAATGTACATTAATTTGTAGTATGTTAGTTTGACTTTCCTACCACACTGTTTACAGCTGGCAGAGGAGTCACCAGAAACTGCCAGTAGAAAGGATAAATGTGGAAAGTGAGATCTCACTCCTTTAGCAGTCACCAAAAAAAAGCCAAAGTAATTAGACTATCCAGCTCTTTCACATCCACTTTCAAGACTGGCATTAAATCAATAAGCTAACATGGTGTTCTGCTCTCTGCCATTACCCCACCGCTAGGTTCTTCAAATAGCTTGTAATGAGCTGTTGGGGCCCTTGCGGTACTTCAGAACAACAATCTATATGAGATATAGATTGTTGGAACTACACTGTTTAGGATTAGTTGCTTAGCATAACTTGCTTAGCATGAGTAGCTAAATTTGCTGAAGCCTTAGGCCTCAGGCTGTAGCCGCTGCTATGTGCTTTGAAGTAGTTTTACCAAGGACACTGGTGCAGCTGGGAATGATACATCCTGAGAAAGTACAGATAAGCTAGCAGAAGCCAGTGGGAACCAAGGTTAAGGGCTAGACAGCTTTGCTAAACAAGCAGCAAGGTACAAGGCATGACCGCTGCGTGCGTGATCGGTGCAATGATTGGCTACCTGTGACATAATCTGTATGAACCACAAATCAAGGGCCAGAGTGCCGAATACCTGTACTTATAAAATGGGCAAATTGCTGAATAAAGATGGAATTGAACCTGCATTCTGTGAATGCGTATGATTCTTTCCCGTCACTCCCGCGGACCGCGACAATGAGCTATCCGTAAAGTGCCAATTTGTGATTCGAATGAAAAGAAAGGTCTGGAACACCAGCCCAAGTACCAGACACACCAATTTTAACAATTGCTCTGAAGAGGGAATGAAACCAAGCAGCTAGTTTTAACATAAACAACACTTTACCCAATTCTATGTGTTATTCGTATTTTTCAGAATTTTGATATATACTTTAGAGAAAAATCTCCAGTGATTGCTGGAAAATAAAGATATAAAAAATTTCTTTTCTGTTTTCAACCTCAATTTTAATTTTGTACAGGTGAAAAAAGAGCTTTTAAAAGATGTCCCCAAGAATCTCCAATTCATCTTTTCATCCCTTCACTTGTTTTCACACACTTGAACATTGAGATTACACTCATTTATTCCCTACCTATCTGTAGAAAAGCCCACAAACGAAGAGGCAAACACAAAACCTACATCACGAATAACAAGGAACTGAAGTGGAACTAAGTAGGGAAGCAAATCTCGTATCGGTATCTGGAACCCTACAGGAATAGTGACGCAGAATATTAAACACTACTGCTCTGTGCCACACTAGCAAAGTTTCATTTTGTGCCCTACAGTAAAAACAAACTATAATATATCTGTGTGGAGTGAATAACAATTTTGCCAGAATAACTACACTTTTAATGGTATCTTCTATGACTCCAGCTAGCATCAGTCTGCATTTACACATCTCCACATCTTCAGTCCGCATGTATATTGACGGAGCTTTGCAGAAAAGATCTTGCCTGAGGCTGTCCCGACTTCTTTATTAGCAGGTTTATAGGATTAGTGTTAAACTAAGGGAACATACTACATCAAATCATTTATTAGAGAAAATATGCTAGAAATGCTCTGATATTATCCTAGCTTAAAGATTACTGATGCAATGTATTTGCCTTCTGATATTTACTGTTCACTCAGAGCTGTGTGTGAAGTTCACCATAAAAATAATGGAGTTCCCAAAGAATGCTAGAGAACTGACTTACCACTTGTACCATTTTGAGATATCTGGCATATCTTGGATCCTTGGCAACAGTTCTGATATTTTCTGTTACTACTTCCATTTTCTGTAACCCTTTTTCATGTATATTGTTCTGCTGTATACAAAAAAGAAAATATATTAATGGTTAGATGTGTAGATCAGAAGCACAGAGCAGTTTCAATCTATAAAATTCATAACTTAAAGTGCAACTTGTCTTAGATCACAATATTCTGATCTATATTCATAATATTATAGAATTCCAACATGCATGATTACACTAAAACCAGCTCTTTCATTAATGAACTGTTACGAGTATGATTTTCTACATATAGCAACCATTTTAAATTATTCCACAATACTTGAAAAAAAACCCAAGAATTCAGCATTGATTTCAAAGGCAATACTGTTGGAGTCAAAAGAGTTATACCTGATACTGCTCCATGGATTATGCAGTTGAAATAGTCAAACAAGACAGAAGAAAACATTTAATTAATAATCTGTTTTTAATCTTAAAACCAAGGCAAAAATACATGGAGACAGTTGCCTTTAAACTGTGCATATATACAAAACGTTCGTTCTTTGAAGGTCTTACTGACTCATTTTTAGGATTTATTTTGGTTAATCTAGGTGTTATTTTTGCTGATACTTTCATGCCAATATACTTTTTTATCACATCTTTCATATCTTTTTAATCACATCATCATATCTTTCCACAAAACAATCAAGAAAACAGTACCTTGGGGGGATAAAAATACAGCCTAGTGATACTTTTCTCTTTGGACTTCTGTGATTCACACCGAATTGCTCACAGTAAGGAATAGTATGTTCAGTGAATACCTAATGCCATAAGACATTCTTCTAACCTGTAATACACCTGTATTAATTTCCTTGCATTTAATGAAAAAACAGAGTTTAATTTATATGCTCACTGTATGAGAAAGAATTTTTTTTTAAGGATTATATCTATATCTATCTCCCCTACTGGTTCAATGCATTTTCCTCGTAATATTTCTTTGATTCCCCAACAAGCGTTTTGTACAGATCGCATAACTTTTAAACTATACTTAAGCCTTTTAGTATAAACCATTAATCTAAAAGTTAACATAAGAAAATCAAAGAGTCCTTGAGAGTAATTAGAGACTCTGGATGCAGTCAGCATTCCAAGTAACAGTTCCAGTCAGCCAGATTAAAAAGCACATGAGCTTCATTTGTCATTTTTGTCTCTAACAGACTTAGAAAAATGGCAAAGAGCTATAGTACTACATAAAAGACAATATAAAATTGCTGCTACTGCAACTATAGTAGCACTATAACAGTAATAATACTATATAATACTATAGTAGTAGCAGTAGTAGTAGTACACAAAACCACAACTATCTATATTATTTATATATTAGCTATTAAATGAACCATTTGAAAGTAGAATTGGAAATGTCCTCAGAGTAATATTTGAGAGGAAGAGGAAATTTTAAAGAAAATAAAATAACTACAAGTCATTCTCTGACATGATTGAAACATGCAATGCTAACTGTGCATTTTGTCTTCCATGTTTCTGGCTGCAAATGAATCTAGAGTTACAAGCTTATTAGGCAGGGAAAGGCAATGGTTAACCCATTAAAATCGTTTCATTAATGAAAAATGTAGTTTTAGAGCTTCATAGTTGGCTTGATTGCCCTCTTTCACTAGATTTGCTTCTTCTATCCATTTTAAATCAGATTAGAAACTTGACAGGGAGAAGTATGTTCCTTCAATATATTATTTATGTTTCATTACTTACTCCAGACTGAGGCGATATAGTTGTCTGTTGATCTGTAGTAGCTTGTGCATCAGGACCATTTGTAACACTATTCATATTTACATTGGACACTTCAAATTTGACGTCTTCTAGGCCAGGAATAGAGGACAACTTGAATGCACAAGACATCATTAAATAAACAATGAGTGTATCATAAGTACGGGTGTAGAAGAAAGTCAGTGGTCTGCTGCTTACCATGTATTCCTCAGGTAAGTTTCACATTGGTAAAATTGTATCACTTGGCAAATCTATCACTAGTTTTGGTATTTTGATTAATGAAAAAAGAAAGATTTTTCCTATGCAGATGGCTTCTACAACAAAAAAACAAAATCTCTCCACTGCAGCTTTCACTGTTTTATACAGAGTTGCAGTGCAGCAAAGGCTGTAACAGCTTCTTAGCATTTTACTGCGGCACACGTCAACCATGCAAGAGCCATGCCATCTTCTCTGCTACTTCTTCTACAGTGAAAGAAATCATAGCAAGAACAGCTCCATTAGTGAACAGATGGGTGACTGCTTAAAGATTTTGCAATTTTCTGTCTTTCACTTCTTTTTAGAAAAATGTTGAGACTGCAGATATTAAATGCATTGGATATTTATCCAAAGGAGATTCTTTTTAGCATGATTACAAAGAATTTTGAAAAAATTATCACCACTGATCATTCCTAATGATTTTGAAATAAATGATGTTAGTAACTGCTGTTTGTATTACTACAGTATTTTCCCCATAAAGATCTTAATGAACAGTTTCAAAAATTCCCCACTGCTGCTCCCAGAGAAGCCAACAGAAATTGCTTCCAACATTAACGGAAGAAAGATTTTACAAAGCATTTCTTCTTTTAGCTAATTAAATGATAATACATGACTATAAATTATATCCTTTCATCCTTTTAGCTAAAGAACATACATTCTTCAGACACATTTGCATTAACTTAGATGTAATTTAGGTCATATTTCAAAATCAAAAGCTTTACAAGGAATCTATCTAGCTACTTACTCTGGATGGAGCTGGTTGAAAAGTGCGGTAATACTTATGAAGATACTTTTGTTTTACACAGGGGACAAGAACTTCTTGCCAGAGCTTGCATGGCAAGTGCAGCTTTGTACTGCAACTTCAGAGTGCAAGTTGCATATTTTAGTATCAGAAAAATTTCTTCCCTTTTCTTCTAAAAAAACATATCAATAAACTCAACACAAATAAGCTGCCACGTACTCCAGTTGCCCTTTCATGATCCAAATGTTCCTTTCCAGTTCTATATGCCTAACAGAGACAAAAACCAACATTTGTACTACATGCTATCTCTTCCCTTCTTCCATATCAACTACACGTTCAAATATTATAAAATGTAAGTGGTCAGGCATGCAAAGTGAGTATTTGCCATCATAGCCTTTTGCATTAGCTTTTTCTGATCTTTATGAAAACTTATTTGCTCGGTTCAGACTACTAAAATAAAGCTAGTTTATGTAATCTAGAAAGCTATCACTGTTAAAACACAAAGTCTATACACACACAAACCTTTGCATCCAAAATGTTGAGTGTTGTTTCAATTTGTTGGATACGGAGAGAGAGCGCTGACAGTTTCTAGGATAGAAAACAATTAAGACATGAAAACACTCCCCCAAGCCACTTGTACACATAATACAGTTCACATTTAGCTAAAGGAATACATAATTAAAATAAAATCACTTTTGGCTTCAACTTGCTAAAGGCAGAGAGTAAATAAGATGATAACATTATTATGAAAGAAATGAAGCAATGGCAACATCCCTTTTTTAATGCAGTAGCCACAATGGTTCACATTTTAAATAATTTTACTACAGTTTGGTTTCCCAAATAATGACAGGCAGAAATTAAGACAGAGACTACGTGCAAAAAGAAAGCCAAAGTAAATAGGATATTACTTTGGGCATTCGGATAATAATGGTAGACAACTGTACTCTCTCAGTTACCAAAAAATAACTTTCTTCAAAGCTCTTTCTTTCCAAATGTGAAAGACGAAAAGATGTGATGTGTATGTAACTGAACACACCCAAAAATAGAAAAATCTGATAAAGAATACAGGAGGTGAATGAAAGTCATATATAGTCAAAACACTTGGTGAACCAGAACAAACCAGAAGCTTTATACGCTCCATGTGCACCTCAATCAAATTTCATCAATGCTTTTTAAAAAATAATGCAATGTTTTTCTAAATTTCTCTATAAGAACTGTCACTCTTTCAACTAATCATTACCATATTCCACCAGACCAGTCCAAGTGAAGTTGGCTAGCATGCTGGCTGGCAGATATGTACCACTCTGACAGCTTTTTGGCACGTTGGCAAGACTCTGCCTGGCTCATAAGCTGAACTTTAACACCCTAAGAAAATGGCAGTTCTGCCAATGTGTTAGAAAAGTAAAAAGAGATTGACAAAAGTTAAGCCTTTTTGGATAGTGCACTGGCTTGTTTACAGATGGCTCTTTGTTCTCGAAGAGGAGTTAGTTCTTTCTGAAAGGAGCTATATGATCTGCATGTATTTGGGGAAGAGGAGGAAGCATGCACAAAAGACCGTTATATAATTTTACAGGTCTAGTTTGACTACACAAGAGCCAAGAAATTTAGAGTTAAGAATGGTGTCAGCCTTAATTTTGAATTTCCTGACTTCTGTTGATTTACACTGGGACCTTTGACATTCAAAACACTTCTCTACTTCATAAAACACAAAAACTTTTCATGGAGTTTATAAAGCAACAGTTTCATCTCTTGGGTAACAACACATTTAGGTTAAGAAACTGTTTTACTAAGTACTTATTTATGCAATTCAAAACATGGACTTTAATTAGACTTCACAGTGTTGCTCCACACTCAAAATGGCTTTATATATGGGTACACATAGGATTTTCAAAGTGCCTGTGTAACAGGTAATACTGAGACCACGTGACGATTTAGTTTTGGACAACTGACAACAACATCACGCAGTTAGACACGTATCAAGTTAAACAAGTTAAAAATCCAGAAAAAAGTTTACTTTTCTCCTCTGCAGCCCCATATGTTGACGTGGCAGCCAAATTTTATACTAGTCAGGGGACTGGCTCAAACCTTCTCTAACAAATAACAAAATTTCTCAGATTAAATGGCTTAGTCTAATTGGATATGACAATTGCCACTGGCCAGGGCTGTACAGTAGTCTTTGTTGAGTAAGCGAGTGAACAGTTAGAAAAAAACCCTAATGATAAAAAGGTTAAGCTTAAAGTCACATTAGAAACCAACCTTTCTACCAGGGATGAAACACTGGGCCTGTTCTGTGACCAATTCTAGTACTGTCAGTCTGGTATGTTTTCTTTGACACCAAATTCACCATAAAAACTTGTCAGCATTTACTGGTTTTACTTTTCTCTTTTTAAGAAAACATTAAAATCAACTGCCTCATGTTCCATGCCAATCACTTGCCAAAAAATGCCATTTTTTCACATGAATATCATCTACATTCAGAGCTTAGCATATCATCCTTTCAAAGTAAAGGTGGAAAATATTTGCAAGAAAATTTTGATGTGCATCCTAAGATGAGATGAGAGGGATACTGACTTTTAAAATAAATTCAGCACCATAGGAATAAGACATTCCTCTTCCAAAAGAAGAGTATATCCACAAATGAAGCTGCTCAAAAAAAAGTCCATGTATCAGAAAGTCCAAAGACTGTGCCAAATGCAAAAGTTTAAGGAAACAGGTTATCAGTCTGGTACAATCAGCAGTTGCCATGGATAACTTGGAAAAAAAAAAAAGTCTTATGTCTTTACTCAAGAGAAACACTGAACAGACTAAATTTTCTGGTTTAAGCTACCAGGTCAATCTGCAGCAAAACATATCAAATTGAATGGTTCTCATTTCTAGAATTTGTTTTTTTTTATCTTTATAAATTGACAGATGGGAAATAATAAACATACCTCTTCACAAACAGTAGAAAATCGGTTGAGAAACTGCACTGTGTGAACCACAAACTGGTTTAGAAATGCTACAGTTCTTTTCTGCTGAATAGCAGGAACCTGCATTAAACAATACAAGAAAATTAGCTTATACACAGGTGTCAATTCTCACATCTGGACTGAAATAGTTATAAAAAACCGCCAAGTATTTTAGAAGAAATTATTTTAGAAGTAAGCGTTAAGTGTGCTTGCTATGAATGCATATATATATATAAATATATATATATGTATATTCATTGCTTATAGATATAGAAATTCTTTTTCACTAAAAATCTTACTAACATCATACTTGAAAAGTTGCAGGATACATGGAAAAGGGAAAATCCACATCACTGAATGACAGTTACCTTATTTAAGAAAATGCTTTTAAATGAAATTGTGAAAATCCTTGAAAATCAGCATTAAAATTAAAAAAAAAAAAGGAGAGCAGGTCAGAACCTCTCCTTCTAAAGCTTAAGGAGGAAAAAGAAAACTTAGCCATCCATACAAGTACTCAGTTACAGTTATCATCAACAGATCATAATCAAAAATAAGAAGCAGTGAAATCTGTCTCTCTTTACTAGATACCTATACTTTTATTTTCAAGCCAAGATTATCCTAAAATTGGACCATAGTGTCACTCTTCCAAGTGAGAGATTCATGCACACCTACTTTTCAGGCTAAAAGGAAGAAGGCTGTTTGTCAAAAAAAGGTGTGGTGTTCACTTGCAACAAACATAAGATAGCTGGCATTTTTATTTAAACCATTATAAAAGATCCTAATCAGGAACATTCACACAAATATTTACATATAAAATTATAGGGCTTTGTGGTTAATAGTTGAACAAAAGTTAAAGTCTTAAATTTCACATAAGAAGTTACACTATGGAACTATCTTAATTGATTTAAGCAGAGGACTTGCAAGGAAAAACATTTGTAGCGAAGCTTCTGCTGCACTGAACAACAGTTTGTCTTAATTAGCAACTGCGTATGACTACATTGACAGGACTAGTTGTTCAGCAAGCACCTATGGTTTTTACTTCTTTGCTGGACTCCCACTTGTCAGTGCAGCCATTCACTATGCTTTGCCAAATTAAAACTTCCTGATTTTTTGTGAGATTGTTGCTACTACCATTTCAGTTTTCAGTCTGTTCACCTGTAGTCAAGGATCTGATGAAGTTCAATTCTGTAGTTCCAAAACCATGGAACAGTGGTCAAAGCCTTATCAGAAAGTTATGAGATTGGAACATGGATGGAAGGAAGAGAAATCATCAGGGCTGGAATTGTCCAATCCTTATGCTTGAGAGTCCACAAACAAAGCTAGTAACATGCGTTTTCGGATCACTAAAAGACCAGAACACGCAGCTTTACACAGGGTTTGTTTCACGACTCTAAGACTGATATAGTTTAACCCTTAAATACACTGCTGTGGCTTGCAGCGAAGCACCTTTGGAAGAGTGCCAGATGGCCCCCTCGGAGACACAGCTTAAGACGACACAAACTGCCCTGCCGGCCTGCGCCCTCGCTGCATGGACGAAATTACTTTTGCATAACACTTT
>NW_020450894.1:306077-351266 GCF_003343035.1 Apteryx rowi | reverse complement strand
GAAGTCCCCCTCCCCCCTCCGGGGCCTGCGGCGGCGGGAGGCGGCGGCGGGGAGACGGGGCTCGCCCAGCACCAGGGCCAGAGCAGCCGCGGCCCGGCCGGGCCAGCTCCGGCCTCCGCGGCGGCCCGCGCCCCGTACCTTGGTGAGGTCAATGCCGGAGCCCACGATGGGCAGCCCGTCCTCATCCATCGCCCCGCAGTGCGGTCGAGGGACGGCGCACACGCCCGGCGCACCCCAGAAGCCCCTAGCGCTCCGTACGGGACCTCTGACCTCTGCCCGGAAACAAACCCGCCCGAGGAGTCCGGTCGGGTCCGGTCCGGGGGGGGCTGGCAGGCGTGCGCATGTGCAGCGCCCCGGCCGCTGCCACAATGCATCATGGGAAGTGTAGTCCGAGCGGGCGGGAGGAACCATGGCGGAGGCGGCTGCAGGGCGCAGCTCTCCCCGCCTTCTGCCGCGGCTTTGTAACGCGCCTGAGGCGCCGCGGTGCCGCGTTCGCCCTTGTTTTTCTAGTGCATGTAGCAAAGGGCCCCTGTTGCGGCCCCGTCGCGGCGGGTCCCCCGGCTCACGCTGCCACGGGCGCTATTGCACCGGCCTGTCTGAAAACAACGGTCGTCTTTCTGGTCGTATTTATAAACGGATAGTTTCATTCAAATATGATCAGTGTTCTTCCTTGGTGTTTTCCAGTATTGTACCAGGCCTCTCATGGATATATTCAGAATTTACGAAATATATCCTCACCATTCAGCAGCCTCGCTGTGGTTTTATATAGGTCCTTCAACGTATGAAAGCAAAGCATTACCTATAGCATGTGTTTGTTATGTTAGGAGAGGAAAAATGGGGACAGATGGGTTGACGATTTTTCTGATTACCAAGACTTCATTGCTCTTAGGTTCTTGAAGCTGCTGTTTCTATAGTCATTTCAAGATAGCAGCTTTTATAATGTGAAGAATCTTTTCCTAGCCTGTTTTTTAATAAAAATATATTGAAAACATCGATGAAATCTGTTTGGAAAGCTGGCTGTAACTGGCCTTTACTAAACAAGTATTGTTTAGCCTGAACAAGTTTCTGAAATAGCAATATCTCTCACTTGTCTTTTATTTGTTTGGTTTTGATGGGATATTTAAAATGAGAAGATTTCTCATTAAATTTGGCTGAATGCTCACTTTGGTGATTTTGCAATAACAAGTGTACCCAGACAAGGTGAATGATAGGGTTTCCCCTAATAACAGGGAAACAATGGGTAGGAAAGTGTTTTAAAAGCACATGATATGAGAATAAAGACATAATAGAAAATTCATAATATCATTAAAACAATAGGGGATCACAGCCAGCTTAAGCAGAAAAATATCAGTAATAATCAGTAATAATAATAATGAAGCAGGTCATTCATTAAAGAAAAGTTCTTCACCATACAGTAATGTTAGTATTTTCTAAATATGCCTTCGATGTGGATGTACATGTGCTTCCTGTACTGACATATGGTAATGTTTTGTTTTGTTCAGCAACACCTATCACTGCTTTCTATTTGCTCTCATGTTTAGGTTATAGGAAGGTCTACTCTGTTTCTCTCGGCTAAAGAAACAGGTGTATCAGACTCCAAGGAAAGTGGGAATAGTCAGTAGGTTTCCAAGTGTTCACCCAGAAGAATTCCCTAGCTGTAAAACAACTAACCTCTTTTTTATCTTTGAGGTTGCTCATATTATTTTCCACTGGGGCTAATTTCAGAGCACTAATCAGACCATTTAGATGTGGGGTCCCAATATGAAGATGGCTTGAACCACTCTAATGGTTCGCTTCATCCAAAAGGCTTTTCCAGCTCCCTCTCAGCCCTCACTGCCAGCTTGTGCACTCAGTTTACCATTTGTCAGCTCTAGTTCTTGGTGAACCCTCCCTTGAGGCAATTCAAATTGCCATCCTGGCAGACAACTGACCTTAGCGGAGGGAGTTTTCTGCTTGGGTAATGAGTTGAGTTGAATCAGCCGAAGTGTGCATTGAACACGAGAGTCTGTGTATAAGGGAGGGGCAGTGTTAAGGAAAGTGAGACTTTCCTTTCAGGAAGTAGCAAAATACAGATAATTCTGCCATCTCATACAACTTCACCCTTGGCATTTCAGGAGAACAGCAACAGAAAGAAACACTCCTTTGCTGGATGCGCATCTGATCTGTAACTTTAAAAATACATTGAGATAGCTATTTTGCTGGCTGAAACTCTGATAGTCACAGTAAAAGCTTAGGAAGGGGACCTGATCTTCTGGCACTGTTAACTGCTTCTGCCATCTGTGCTCATAAGATTTTGAATGTGATATATACATTTATACACAGTTATATACAAGAGATTGTGAATTGAACAGAAAGTATGTTTGACCCCTCTCTTGTATTAAATAATTTGGTTTCCGCATCTTCAACGGGTCTTTTATGAGCTAAGCTGTCTGTATTCCTTGGGACTGATCAGCCAGCCAGCTGGTTAGGATCAAAGAAGAAGGGATTAAACATTTTAGGACATTGCCTCTAGAAGATTCAGGAATGGCAGTTACAGGTAGATCATGCATCTAATCCCGTGGTGGATTAAGTATGAATGAAGGATGAGAAATTGCCTCTAAAGCCTCAAACACATGGCTCCAAATAGAGCATTAGGCACACTAACAGTTTTAAGTAAACCCCAGCTCCAACAGTACATGCAGATTGCATCTGTTCTTCTGTGAAAACTGTCATTGACTCTCAGAGTTTATTCACAGGTTAGACAAAAATAATTCAGAAAAGAAGCTAACCTTTGGAGTGCTCATCGTGAGCACAGAATACTCAGTCCTGATATCTGGGCTATGTTTTGGAGAATTTAAGCTAAGCAACTAAAGATCCTGAAATGAGGTTGTATACTGTGTTGGTAATCTTTTGTTCCAATGATATAACACACAGCCCAACCTTTTAATTAAAAACTTTAACTCATTTATACTCTAGGTTTGTATATTACTAGAAGACAAGACAAATCAGGGTGATTTGGGGTCCTAGGTTATTTGTAACAGCCGTGTATCCAAATATAGTGGAGCAAATGCCTGGTGAAAACTCCTCATGGCTGCCTCTAAATACTGGTAAATTTAATAAAACTACCTAAATTTAGAGCAGTTAATAATCTACCATAGTCTGAGGCTGTCAGGAGGAAGCTTCTCATGTGATGAGAAGAACCAAAAGGCACTAATTACTTTAATACTACTAAGATTATATCCCAAAAGTGCTATGCTAATTTTGATTAAAATTTTAAATTCTCAGTTTACTTCTGAATTATTTTGTTTCACTAAGCAATTTACAAATCCCATTTCCAGGATCCATGAGAGCTGGAACATAACTAGAGCACCTACATGTTACTCAGAAATTAATGAGTACTCATTTACTCAAATACTCATGTATGTACTGAAGCTGCTTTTCTTCAATTTCGTATTTAGTAGTTTCTTTAACTTACCTTTTGCCATACTCATATCTCTATTATTCTCTTATCTAAAATACCACATAGCAAAGTCTTTTTGTTCATACTGTTTGAATTATTGAACAACTTGGGTTTTGTACTATGTTTTGGGGCAGTGACATTTACTTGGCAATCTCTCACATCTCTCAAAGGAAGGACGGGATTAGCCTACAAAATTCAATAGGTTTAATATAGCCTACAGCAATTGTGCAAATTATTCTGGGGGAAACTAACTGTTTGTTAAAAATATCTAAGTGAATTATCTTGCCACCTTAATTATCTTAAAGGACAAGTTATATGCAAGAAGAATGAATCTCGTTTACCAAAAAATTCCCATAATGTAATTTTTCCAGGCAAAGCTAAAGAAATTTAATAGTGTAGATGCTTAGTCAAATCTTATCTGAATCTCTTGGTCTGTAAAATTGGACAAGAAATCTGACAAGAATCGTCTCTTCTGTGAACTTTCTGGTACTTCCTGCTTTTGATTTGGCCAACAAAACTGCACAGAAAGCTGTAACACAGCACTTTTTCTCCCAGCTGGAACTAGGAAATGCAGGGTATGAAAAGTGAAAAACACAAATAGAGTAGAGGCAAATGATCCAGATTTTTCCAAAACCTCTTTAAAATGTTTTAACTGAGCTAGTTAAACTGGAACTGTTAATGATTGAACCCCAATGGTAGGATTTATAAAAAATAATTCAGGGATAATATCCAAATTTACATTGTGTACGATTTGAAAATATATTTTTGTACCAGCACCCATACTGGATGATAAATATCACATTTAAGGAATAAACACTGTACAGTATGTAACTGAAAGCAGCATATATTCTATGCATGTGTACATATATATGCAGGCATGTAAAGACACAGTTATGTAGCTCCACCTTTCAGTGAAGCAAAGATTAAAGACTGTTCAGTAGTTATTAAAATAAATTTCAGTTGAATGTTAGTATTGGCAAGATGTTAACCTTAGAGATGCTTGGGCTAACTTGGAGTGTGTGTACAGAAAAGTGATCAAAGCTTTGTCTCCATCACTAGTAAAAAAATATTGTCAATGTCTAGTGATTAGCATGCACTACTGAGTACGGGAAACAGCATAGGTTTCAAAGCACTGAAAGTGATCTGCTACATATACTTTTATATTGCACGAAATCAGCCTCTAGTCAACCGCAAAACAAAATTGCACAAGTTGAAAAAACTGGCAAGTGCTACTGTAACTTAAAATGTTCATATGCGTTTTATATGCCTATATACTGTTACAGGTCCCAAGACACAATATTCTGTTAGAATCAGCATAGAACTCAAATAGCTATACAATTGAGAAGTAAGTTAAACAGAAACAAAAAGCTGATCCAAAAAAATTTCCAGACATGGTGTCACCTGATCCTCCATAGGGGCAACAGTTGTTTTTACTAAGGTGGTCCAATGAACAGCTGAAAAGGTCAGAGTGTGGATTAACATTTTTTTGATTTCCCATGGAGTCCTCAACATCCATACTTACAGAGGGAATTCTGGCAAAGCTTTCCGTATGAAATTGATACTGCCTCAATGATTTCCCCCCAACTAAAACAAAAGAAAAACTCTATCTCAGTAATTTAGGTATGTCAGAATACGTACAAAGTTAGCAAATAGAAGGTTCAGAGAATTATCAGTCCTTGACAGTTAAGCAGACTGACAAAAGCAAATTTCAGGTACCATATAGGTTGATTTTAAAAAACACAATTAGAAATTAAATGGTAAATGGTTTGTAGTTCTCTGAAGATGGCTCTTTCTAAGTCCTGTGCTAAGGAAACATCAAAGGATTATCTAATTATTTTGTTCTGTAGGGAAGAACACAGGAAACATACTGCTCATTTTAATTTTTTTTAAATACTCATTTTATACAGGAAAGAAATAACATTAAGAGCCTTGAACTTGGCAGTATCATTCCAATTCTTGGTAAATAGTTTTAAGTAGTCCTTAAAAACAGAGTATTAAAAAGCAATCATCTTGGCTTCTGGATTATATACACAATGTCAGAAAATAGGAGAAAATTTCTGCCCTCTCCCCCCTCATTGGGGTGTGAGCTGTTCCAAACAACAAAATGCTCAAAGTCTGAGTCCAAATGCACTTGCACATATCTAAAGTAAATTTGCACTAGTCAGTATGGGTATTGAGTGTACTGTGTGCTATTCTACAGATCTAGGTGCTATATAAAATTTCTGATTTTCAAGTACAGTGAAAATAGGATTAATTTGTTTCTCCTGAAGCCAGAACGACACCTAAGTGTCCAGTGCGTGTAGCACTGTAATGAAGTTGAGAGTGGAGAGAAAAAAAGCTGTTTAAATTTCACTGTGGTACACATCCAGAAGGGTAGCAGTGGCCCAGTCCAGTCTGTCCTTTCACACCCACGCAGATCCTTAGCTCTGTGTCCACGAGCCTATTAAGCCTCCTGTTAAATCTGCATTCTGGTTAAACCACAGCTACAAGGTCAAAGCAGTGCTGGATTTTGAAACGTCCTCCAGTCTGCTTATTCTGCAATTTAAGTGCACATTACTCCATGCAGGATTGGACAGTCTTCCAAAACCATCTTACAGTTAACAAGTTGTGTAAGTTCTAGCCCCAGTACTTCTAGTTTCCTACACACTGGGATTTCCTTTTGGCTGTATATATTCAGCCAGTTGCTTTTAACTCTCTACTGCCCAAGAAAAAAAAAGGGAAAAACTGTTTTACAGCTCTTTGTCCATTTGAGCCCCAATGGAAGACAGCGTGCATCTGGCCAACAGAACATACAAGAGTTTTGTATTATGTACCTCATGGACCAGGATTCTGACAGAAACACCAGTGATTTGCACTTCCCTGGAAAAGGTCCCCTGGATAGAGGCAGGGATGGCAATGAGTCAGACTGCTGCTCAGTGCAGGAAACATGTTAGACACTTCAACGCACTTGCTGCATTACAAGGGAAGATGGTGGTGCAGCGCTCCACACCAAGGCAACTTACCATTCTCTGAAAATTTTATCTGCGTGCTGGTGCATCATTTATCTGGGTTCTGTATCAAGTAGCCAGCTCTCTGGAGGGAAATAACTGTTTAAAGCACAAATGATACAATTCACCTAGAAATAATCTGTAAAAACATGTTTAGTACCTTCACTTGTAATTAATAAGCAGATCTCTGCAGAAAGCAGGGCAAGTTCAAAGAGTAATGAGCAGCTGGGGGCCTCCCATGAAAGCAATCCTTTGTCCAGCCAACTACTGCACAGCAGCTAGAGGAAGGGAGGGCCTGATTAATTCATATCTGCTAACTGAGAGCTGAATGTAGTGAAAAGTCCCTTAGTAAAATAGGAAGGAGCTGTTTTTACCATTCTGAAATTTTCAGCAGGTACCAGACCAAGGCTTTCCATCTTAAAGTAATTTTAAAATTTTGCAGTTAGTTTCACTGGGACTACCACCTCTTCCAGTTTACAATTTAGTATTCGGAGATGCTTTTAGAATGCAATCTTTGTATCAGTATATGTATTTCGGCCAACGAAATAATCAGAAACTTATGAAATAGACCAGTAAACATAGATTGAATAAAAGCATTTTTAGATGATGAAAGTATTCACATGCAGCTTTGTCACGAACATCAAAGGATGCATGTTTTTGTATCTCTTTCCATGATCAAAAAAAATAACATGTTGCTTCTTTCACTTCAAAAGCCCTTTCAGTTCTGAGGGAGGATGACATCTCCCCAGAAGTCTCAGGGGAAAAGACACACACAGGTAAGGAAGAAGTTCAGATGAACTGCAGTGCGATATTTTGGCTTAAAATTAATGACTAAGTGGACAGAGATAGAAGGAAAATCAGAAGACAGGGAGAGAGGTCAGCTGGAGGAATGCTTTGGTTATGTTGGAACATGATCAGAGGTGAGTTGAGAAGATGATACCAAAGGCATGATGACACTATTTGAGAACATGCAGCTCTTAGCTTTTGCTCTAGTACCATTGCTGGTAAGCGCAGCCTCCAACAAACTAGTACATGCTAAATCCAACAGCCACGGGACAACTCTAACATAAGACAGGTGATGAGATGGTCATGGAAGTGGA
Organism: Apteryx rowi; assembly: GCF_003343035.1. Classification (NCBI taxonomy): domain Eukaryota; kingdom Metazoa; phylum Chordata; class Aves; order Apterygiformes; family Apterygidae; genus Apteryx; species Apteryx rowi. The sequence continues at coordinate 343,740 of NW_020450894.1, read as the reverse complement.
ACAGATGAATGCAAGCTGCTCAGTCTGATCCTGTATGATCAATCCTGTATTGTCCACAGAATACACTTCAGCAAAGGCAGAGAGAACACTGCCATTACAAATAAAATTCTTGATTGAGTGCTAAGTAGTTATTCACTTCTGACACCCCTTTGAACTTTTATCAACTCTTCTGTGCTACTTTGCTTGTTCTGCATTTTTTTTTTTTTTAGTAACTGGCTGGGATACCCGCAATGGTTTTATAAGGTTATATGAATACTTCTTTTTACTAATAAATGTGTTTTGGTTGCACTGTGTGTGGGTGAATGCTTTAGAAAAAAAGAAGGGGGTCAAAAGGTTGCATGCAATTGATTCTGACTGGACACTACTGTAATACCAAAATATTTATCCTTGTTTAAGTCTGCTGGATACCTTTACACCAACTCTATTTACCCTTTGTGGCATCCAGCTGTTGTATTTAATAATTTCCTTGCTTTCTGTACAAGATTTCAAATATCATTTTAATACTTATCTCTTTTACTGAAAGCCTACCAATATGAGCAGATTTCAGCATATTTAACTCCTCCAATTTCTATCTATACAAATGGCTTTAATTTAGGATGCAGTTACTCTCCTCTGAAATTAGCAGAAGGAAATTCTGTGATAAGTTCAGATTTTCACAGAATCACAGAATGGCTGAGGTTGGAAGGGACCTCCGGAGATCATCTAGTCCAACACCCCTGCTCAAGCAGGGTCACCTAGAGCACATTGCACAGGATTGCATCCAGGCGGGCTTTGAATATCTCCAGAGAAGGAGACTCCACAACCTCTCTGGGCAACCTCTTCCAGTGCTCTGTCACCCTCACAGTGAAGAAGTTTTTCCTCATGTTCAGATGGAACTGCCTGTGTTTCAGTTTGTGCCCGTTGCCTCGCGTCCTGTCGCTGGGCACCACTGAAAAGAGTCTGGCTCCATCCTCTTAACACCCTCCCTTTAGATATTTGTATACATTGATAAGATCCCCTCTCAGTCTTCTCTTCTCCAGGCTAAACAGGCCAAGCTCTCTCAGCCTTTCCTCATAAGAGAGATGCTCCAGTCCCCTAATCATCTTTGTAGCCCTTTGCTGGACTTGCTCCAGTAGTGTCACATCCCTCTTGTACTGGGGAGCCCAGAACTGGACACAGTACTCTAGATGTGGCCTCACCAGGGCTGAGTAGAGGGGAAGGCTCACCTCCCTCCACCTGCTGACAACACTCTTCCGGATGCACCCCAGGAGACCATTGGCCTTCTTGGCCACAAGGGCACATTGCTGCCTCATGCTTAACTTGGTGTCCACCAGCACTCCCAGGTCCTTCTCTGCAGAGATGCTTTCCAGCAGGTCAACCCCCAGCCTGTCCTGGTGCTGGGGGTTATTCCTCCCTAGGTGCAGGACCCTGCACTTGCCTTTGTTGAACTTCATGAGGTTCCTCTCCACACAACTCTCCAGCCTGTCCAGGTCTCTCTGAATGGCAGCACAGCCCTGTGTTGTATCCACCACTCCTCCCAGTTTTGTATCGTCAGCAAACTGGCTGAGGGTGCACTCTGTTCCTTCATCCAGGTCATTGATGAAGAGGTTGAACAGGGCTGGACCCAGTATTGACCCCTGGGGGACACTGCTAGCTACAGGCCTCCAACTAGACCCTGCGCCACTGATCACAACCCTCTGAGCTCTGCCATTCAGCCAGCTCTCAATCCACTTTACGGTCCACTCATCTAGCCCACACTTCCTGAGCTTGTCTATGAGGACGTTATGGGAGACAGTGTCAAAAGCCTTGCTGAACTCAAGGKAGACAACATCCACTGCTCTCCCCTCATCTACCCAGCCAGTCATTCCATCATAGAAGGCTATCAGATTGGTTAGGCATGATTTCCCCTTGGTGAAGCCATGCTGACTACTCCTGATCACCTTCTTGTCCTCCACATGCTTGGAGATGGCCTCCAGGATGAGCTGCTCCATCACCTTTCCAGGGATGCAGGTGAGGCTGACTGGCCTGTAGTTCCCTGGGTCCTCCTTCTTGCCCTTTTTGAAGGCTGGGGTGACACTGGCTTTCTTCCAGTCCTCAGGTACCTCTCCTGTTCTCTGTGACCTTTCAAAGATGGAGAGAGGCCTAGCAATAACATCCATCAGCTCTCTCAGCACTCGTGGGTGCATCCCATCAAGGCCCATGGATTTGTGGGTGTCAAGTTTGCCTAAATGATCTCTAGCAGGTGCTGTTTCCTTACTAAGGATAACCAGACATCAAGCTTGCAGCAGATTGTAACCCTACTGGGGAAAGCAAAAAAGGGTCTTCAAAATAGTTTAGAATTGCCTAATTATATCAGAGTTTATGCAGGAAGCGAAACTGTCAGCTACATAAATGAAAACTCCTCATCTGTGCTAATTACTGCATATTTATTATTATTACTACAGCTGTTTTGTTTTTGTGGCAATATATTAAACAAGAATAGTAAGAATTTTAAGGCAGAAGAAAGTAACACACAAAATGCCTTTCCTGTTAAGAAGCAGCAAATTCAGTTTGAAGTACATATGACAACCCTAAGGCTAAAAGGATCTTCCAGTTTTGTAGCAATATCAATTGAACTAGTACAGAATTTTTCCAAGTATTTTACATTAATACCAGAAAAGCAGAAGGTGACTTTTCCCAGAAAAAAGAAGGATTAGATGACTACTATATAAATTTGACTTTTTAAGATGAGCAGCCAGGAGAACATCTTTGTGAATGAAATAAACAGAACGTTCAGGAAGTTGTCTCTCCTACAAAGGATGAGATTCCAGAGACACTGCTGAAAATAAATAATCTATGAGGAATTTTATATTCATCTTTTAAGTAAATTTTGGTGGGAGTCTGAAAGCAGTTTCTCAAATATGAGAAGTAAAAATGGTCTTACTTTTTGAGTGACTGTAATCTCACTTTTTGCTGTCCTGATTCTGAATTGGTTGTCTGTGTTCAGCATAAATGAGGACAAACTAAAGGGTATTTTAAAATATATCTGCTGCTAATAAGGATGATGTGGTAAGCTGTTAAACTAGCTGAAGATCTAGATATCACTTCACTTGTGAAAGTGTGCAAAAGGGATACTGAAAACAAGAGTTGTCTTTTACTCTGCCCTCTTTCATTTCATTTCTGGGTCTCATACTGGAGGGACAAGAAGAGTATGCTTCCAGAAAGCTGACCATTTTTGAATTTCCCTGTAAAAGGCTGGAAACAAAAGTGCTGTAAACAGAAAACCCACAGGCTGTTTGGTATACTTGAAGTGAGGCCCTCTGGCATCTCAAGAGAAATAACACTGCTTAAAATTACGATTCTGATTACTAACACCATTAGCTACTTCACTTTTAGTGATAACTATTTTAATTCAGCAAATAGACTCACAGACAACATTTTATGATAGAAGATTACTGCATTTCTTTTTTATAAGATGGTGGTGGCTAGGAAAGTTTGGCAAAGGCAGGTGTGCTTGCTGTAGGTACTATATGGACAATTGCAAAGTATTTATACTGTGTTAACTGAGCTTTAGCGGAGACACAACTCAGATGGCCAGATACATAATTTCTTAAAAACAAACAAAACCACCCCCCCCACACCAAACAACACCAAAACCTCTCTTAAAAATTCATCTCATGCCAAGTACAAAGTTAAAAAGAGCCTTGTACATTTTATTTGAAGGAAAAATAAGCAAGGATCAGGTGCATGATATTTGTTTTTATGAAAACTGTTATATTTGCAACCTAAAATCAAACATAAAAGCTTTTGTACTTTTTGTTCTTTTATTCTCTTAGTGAATAAATATCAGTACAAAGTAAATTCCTTTATGTTTTACTACAGAAAGAATATTATGGTGTGAAATTTAATAATCAAAACAAATGTTTATTTTACATTTCAGTCACCCAAAAGAAAATTTTATGATCTCCTCCAACTGCACATAATGGAAGAGTTCTGTGCCATGTCAAACCAGATCCTACAGCTGCAGTGCCAATAAGAATGGGCTTAAAAAGAAGATAGGCAGACAAAGAAATATAAATAAAATATACCATATAAATGATTACTATACCACATATACCAAATTGCATAAACAAATAAACCCAATAGATTTAATACTCCTTCACAAATATAGTTAAAATACAACAGGAATCCAAGCTGAAAAATCTGATTATCTGCTACCTAGTTCCAGCAGCTACTTGCTACATATTAAATGAGATACACCAAAATATTCCATAATAAAAAAATTATTTCAATTATCATTATTTCAAATGCATACTTTCAAACTTAGAAATCTTTTTAAATGAAATTACTTCCTGTTATGTTTACTCACAACTAGCATTTTTGGAGATAATATTTTTACTGTGACTTTTACAAATGCATGCTTACTTTAGCAAAAATAAAACATTTTCTATGCTTCACATGCATTGTCTCTGGATATAGTTTCATTAAAAATTTAAAATATACTTAGTTCAAACCTGAAAAATACATGAACAGCTAATTTAGCCTCTTCAGAATTAGAAATACCAAAAAAATGCGTTAAATAACAGGTTAAATGCAGTGTGCTTTTTTTTTCCCATCAGCACAGATGAGAAAACAACACAAATAAACCAAGCAGCATTTCTGGATGGCTTTGCCTAGTTTTTAATTGTACCTTGTAACTATTTACCAGCTTGATTTAAAGTGAACAGATGCAACTACATCCAAATAGCTGAATTCAAAAATTTACCTGGGGATGTCCTAAATGATGAACCAGTAGTTGAGTAGTTGTCTTTCCTGGATATCCAGTGGTTGCAAACAGATTTTCATTCACTCGGGACCACCTAGGAATAAAATAAATGTGTCTTTCAAATATCACCATTAGACTAACAGAAGCACACACAAACCTGAGTTCTCTCCCTTGTCGTTATCTGTGTGAAGTCACCAGATATTCCACTGACACCAGATAATTAAATATAGAGAAATGGCTCGTTTTAAACCATGCACCACCCTCAGTCCCATATACACATTGTTGAAACAGAATAAATTCATGCAAATATTATTCATACATTCTGAATGTTGGTCATCCACAAGTTTCACTAAGCTTATAGACTGGGTCCCCCTAAAAATGATTCAAATGAGACAGAACCGGGTCCCTAAATTCACAACTAAATGCATATAGGTATATTTATATAGAGAGAAAATACAAAATAGAGGCAACACTTATACCTGAATAATCTGGCTCGATCCACATGGACAGGTCTCTTATCCTGTGGATAACTAAAACAGATGTTTTGGGTAAAAAACTGTTCTGCATACAACCATAGTTTATACTGTAAGTACCAAAGGCATATCATTTAAACAGTGAAGGGGCAAATTGCTCATGAAAACGCTGAGAGAAAACTTGAGCATTCCTGTGGCTAACCTCTCAATTAGGTGTAGGAAAACTGAAGTAGTTTTTCTGTTTCTTATGGCTCAGTAATTGTGTGTATGATTTAGAAGTTAAAATGAAATTAGACAGATGCACAAAACTTACAGTGATATGCAAACGGTAGAGATGCTGTCTCAAAAAGACAAAAAGAAACACCACTTTTTTTTACAGATGTGTATTGGTAGAAATAAACATGAAACATGAGGAATGTCAGTGAATGGTCTGTATTGATTTCATAAATCCTGATGAGTTTTCATTTATTTACTGAGTAGGTGATGCAATACATAGTGCACTATCACTTAAGCGATTAACAAAGTGGCCACATCTCCTCATGTACTACTTAAGGAGAGAATAGAGAAATCTCTCCTGGTTATTCTAATACCTGGAGCGAGCGACGTCCCAGATTAGCCAATCACTTCCAGCAACTGCTCCAATTTTAAGAGTATTCTTTAAACACCAGTCTGCTGACATCAGTGGCGTTTGTTCACACTCCAGAGACAGAATGGCCTGCTGGGTTATCAGGTCATAGAATCGGATTGTTCCATTCTTCTCTGCTACCATCAGCTGTAAGAGAAATTAAGAAGTGCATTCTCATAAAACTTTGTAAACTTCTTAGCATGTACTGAATCTTAATAGCTTTTCTACTCTAATAGCAAACCTAGTATATCTGCAAGCAAGTATTAATATTTGGACTTAAAATGAGTATAATTTTTCACATTGTACCAGAAAATATTCTCCTGAATGCCCTTCCAATTATATATATGTGTGTGTGTACATATATATATATAAACATTTTAATCTATACTTGTTACATAATTAGTATATATGATAATTACATGATTTTATCTCAATATATACATCTTCAGTATATCTTTGTATATAATTTTGGCACCCGGAAACCCCAGTTCTCAACCACAGATATACTGTACTTTCAGAATCATAAAAAAAAGGTTATGCTTTTAAAAATAAGAAGCTCCTCTTCCAAGTACAAAGAACTGACAGACAGAGAGTGCTGTACAAGAAAACAACAATACTGATCAGTGTAACTGTAGACTCTGGATTCACGCTTAGTGATTTTGTATAGCATCTTTTGGGTCAACCATATAATATATTCAAGTAGTTTGTAGAAAGAGCTTCCTGATTAAATGATGAAAGAGCTTTTCTTAATGATGCTCTCAGAAGGCCATTAAGAATACTTAAGGAAGGCAAAGAAGCATCAAAACAAATACCCTCCCAAATAACATCCAAGTTTGTTTCAAAAAAGAAAGCTGTCACAGAAACATTCTGCTTTTCATTCTAATGGACATGGTGCAGTAAAGCATTTCGACCTGCAATAACCTTTAGTACAACTTTACAGGCTCATTGCTTTAGCTTTCTGAAGGGGACTTCCTTTAAAAGAAAACTGTGACTGCTGTCTGATAAGGGTCAAGGAAAAGACAAGCTAATATGTGTAGATCTGTATAATATTTCAAGATTTTGCGGTTAAGTTTAGGGCTGATCTAGTAAGTTCACTGTGTTAACTAAGTCGCCCAGTAGCAAACACATTCAATTTGATGCCACCTGAATCAACAGTTTTCTTAGTGAAGACTGGATATTGGTGGCAAGTGTGATAAGAATACTGATCCTTCTTCCCTGTTGCTACCAAATATTTTCATACTTTTTTGACTGCTTTTCTATGTTAAAATGGGTGTTTTTGTGGTAATTTGTGGTTTCTGTAGCTGCTTAAGGCAGTTATTGATTGGTACAACAGAAGGAATAAATCCAAGACTGCAAGGGCTAGACCATTAACAAAGCTAAGTACTTTGATATATATCAGCTGATTAATTCTTCCCAGGACAGCAGACAAATATAAAATCACAGTCTATTGATTTCTTTTCATTTTTCAGCATATATTTCTCATATTTCAAGCAAGAGCAAAACAAAATCCCTTGCTAACTTCAAAACAGATACTTTTGAAAACTTGGTTTGCTTTAGAGGAGCTTATGTTATTGGTGAACCTTATTATCAAGACTGAGAAAAACTTGAACTTTTCTCTGGTAACTGTAAATTAATACGCAATCAGTAGATCAGTTATCAACAACTGATACATGAATCAAGAAGGAATATTTTTGAAGGGAGGAGTGAGGGATTGAGGGTAAGATGAGGAGAATGGGAGTAAATGGGAATTCATTTACAGTGACTTCACATTAGCAGATCCAACCAATGTGCAGCTACAAGGTACACTGGTTCCTCAAACTTCAATCTTACTATCACATCAAAGAGTCAGTTTAGAGAAGTACATCCTCGTGTTGTTTTAAAGGAAAAAAGCTGCAAAGCTCAACCTTAAAAGCCTCCTCAGGATGCCAGCAAACACTCATTCCAGGAGAACGTAAAACAAAATGGGCCTTCTCATTTCCTTCCAAATCCCAGACCCTAAAGCAAAAAAAGGTAAAGTATTTGACTACAAATACATTAACTTTCAGTGCTCCAATAAATTCACAGTTTTAACAAAGTGGTATTTATGTTTTATCACTTCAAGAAGAAACAGACTAACAAAACACCTAGAATGAAATTTGCAGATGCTTAATACTTCAGAATAAAGTCAATGAAAGCAGTGGATGCTGATGTCTTCCTCTGTACCACGCACAGAACTAGAAACATTATCTTCAGAAGTCAGGAGATGCATGTGGTTAAATCCTAATTATGTATTTCTTCTCTATGTTTAATATTTCTTTGGTTTGATTGCCTAGTTATCCCATTATTAAAGCTCATATTTAGTATGATATTACAGCCACGTACTTATGAGTAGTCTGCTAGGGCAATAAAGTGACTGACAGGTATTAATTTATTTAACATTTGCTGTAAGAGAACAAAGAGAATTTCAATGTATTATGTTAAATATAAATTATAATAATAAATTTTATAATAAATACAACTTTCATGACAGCAACTTACTATACCATACAAAATTAAATGTTTATGTTATTAAAGATAATATTTTAAAAATCGATAAACTAGGCAAAACCTCTGTTTGAATGGGTAACATCCAAATAATTCAACCAGTTAGATGTCTAGACATGAAACCTAGATGATACCTGCTCACTTTATTCCTAACTCAATATTGCAGCCTTCGCGCTACACCACGAACAACAGTGAGACAACACAAAGCAGGAAGATCAGTATTTGTCTGGCTGATATAAGCAAACTAGAGTGAAGTACCAAGCAACTTAAATCATCTACATTACCATGAAAAGAATAACAGACAAGCAAAATGCTTTAGTGCATGGTCTAAATACATGAATTTCCATTTTTTCCTGGAAAGATAAGATTGAGTAATGGAAACATAAGATACTAAAAATGAAGCTAAGATAAACAAAAGGATCTGTGGCAAAGGTACACTAGACCACAAAAAGCCTTGGCAAGCTTTCAACAAATAAATCACATGTTTCGGTTTAACCTTTTCCTTTAGAAGCACCTACTGTACATATCAGGCAGTTAAAAATAAATAATAAATAAAATAAATCAACAGTGTTGGGTAAACACTGATTGACAGGGAGGAGTATGCTGAATCACCAGCACTAGGTATGACGATGAGTGAGTTTTCTCTGGATGCATTCCACAGGAGTGTTAATGAGCAACGAACCTGCTCAGTTTATAAGATACAACAAAAACACGACTGAGGCTATTTTACATCTCAGCCACTCTTCAGTGGCCTCTCTTCCTACAAAATCAGTAGCTCAGTTGTAGGACAAGGATATCACAGTTGTGAACAGCAACCCCAACTGCAAGTCTGTATAGTATGTATATACATGTTCATACAGAAATATATATATCTGTCCTCCCTCACAGACATGCAAAGCCTTAGAAATGGCCAAATTTAAGTATAATGTTCCTCTTCATTTTTAGAGTTAGTTGAGGGGCTACACACTATTATTGTTTATTCTAGAGCATTTTTGCTGACTTCCTACAGACTTTTCCAGTTTATATCTCACCAGGGTGCTTACAGCTTTATATTAAAGAGATTTCAAAAAACTCTTAAATAATAAATCACAAGTCTAGACAAAATATGCCCGAATAAAGTAAAAATATTTAATGAACAATGTTATTTTCTTATGCCAAACCACAACAGATCAAATATTTGTTTTCCCTGTAGAACTCACAGGGTCTCTAATCTTGAAGGATCTGTGTCCCTATTAAAAAAGAAGCAAAACAAAAAACTGACAAGTGTTTAAAAAATGAAATATCTATTTGATTAGGTAATTTAGAAACATACAATACTTTCTTCTACTGCCAGAAATTTTGCCTTGTAGATTTGTCCAAGTCAAATCAACACTTTCCATGTGTATTTACAGTGCAGGGAGAAAATTACGATATAATAGAAGACGGTGAATCATTCTGACCAAGGGAGCATGCCATCATGTTTCCTTCCCTGAAGTGAAGGAGGTTATTAGGTGTTAAGACAGAAATGCATGCTTTCTCCCTAACTTTGTTGTTTATAAAATTCCAAGTTTGTATCTCTTATTTTGCCAGAATGGTAAGATTGTTAGTAATGAACCCTATAGGAGAGGAAAAAAAAGGTATAAATACCGCTCTTTTGTATTTTCTTACTTCCTTTATTGATATAACATCATATTGACATAACATCAATTAGTTTTGCAAATAAACAGGCAATATATATCAAAATAGATCCTTGACTGAATGCATGAAGTCCATGTTATTATGGCAGTTTATAGTTACATACGTATTCAATTAACTCTTTTTTAGTATTACTGTGACTAACACAAGTAACAAATGTGCAAAAACCAAAATTTTAGCCAAACTGGATTTCAGTTACTCAATTACTCAGAAATCTTAACCAATTCAGTTGCAGATGTTGAAAAATAAAATCTCCCATTTTCTCCACATTCCTTTTATGTAAATCAATCTATTAAGTTTGAGCTCCTTGTCTCCCATTCTCCTTTTTTCTTATCCTTCTATTTTCCTACTCCAATATTGCAGAACATGCACGCTTACGAAGCTCTACTAACATGATTATGATTTTATACCAAAGCAAACTAAAGTCCACTTTTCTCCAATTTCCTTAATTTTTTGTCACCCTGCACAGTGTCACACTCTTTCCTCTCCCCCTCCTCCTCCCAAAAGTTGTTGTACAGAGTTGTTATTGGGCTTAAAAAAGCTGCCACAATAAATTTTAAGAAATAAAGTCTGAATAACCAAAGTTCAAATAAAGGTCAAAGTTTGAATAATGAAAACCTCAGAAATAATAAGTAATCTGCTCAGTGAATTCATTAATTTCTAGATAACTAAGGAATGAGAAATTAGATGCTGCAGTACTCAACCTTTAAACTAATACAAAATTACGGACACGTGCAAATGCCATTGAAGAAATGTATCAATATTTCATTATTTGCATCCTATGATTAACAAATAAATGACAACTACAGTTATCTCAAAGTACAGAAATATTCTAATTACATTGGAACAACTACATTTTATGTAGGCTGCATAAATATGGATGATGACATGCTGCACATGTACAGTGATTTTTTCACACAATGACTTCTATTAGAGTTGGCAAAGTATTCATTAGACTATCTGAAAATCTGTCTTGTGACAGCAGAGATTACCCTTATTTTATATTCTAACTTTCTGAATACTGAATTATTCTAACAAAAAAAAAAAAATCATAATCGGGAACAATATAAGAACAAAAACATATTGTAACCTTCAGAGACTTCTCAAATCCCCATAAGTCAGAAGTGAAAAAAAGAATTCTTTCAGCATAAGATTTGCAACACTCCTTAAGGGGGGGTGGGGGGGAAGGTGGAGCAGAGTTGTGAACTAGAAGAAACCTTGACTAATACAATTCCCTACCACAAAGCAGGAACAACTATACTTAAGCCATTACTCACAATTACTGTCTGACCTATTCTTAAAAATGTCCAACAAGCTTTCTTATAATATCTGACTTAACTATTCCATTGTGAAATTTCCTTGTATCTCCACCAGACATGGAGAAAGGAAGATTAACAAAGTTATTTGAGAGATGTTGTGTTCATGCACCTTCAAACATTGCAGATGAACATACAAAACAATTATAGTGAAGATATTTTTAGCCAAAGCAATACAAGACAAGGTAAGAAGGCATGAACACGTGCTTTTCTACATATCAGATTGCATGACTGCAGAGAATTAGGAGGAAAGCAAAAAATCAACCATGAAAAAGTCCTATCTCCCCTGAAAAGCTTAAAGGACTAAGGAGAAGGAAGAGTCCAGTTACAGCGATCACATGATAAAGAACAAATTCATCCCTCATTGAGCACAAGGATCAAGGAGAGGAAGAGCTCACAAAATGAAAATAGAAATGCAGAGATTGGTTAATACCGTGGAGAATACAACCAACACTGATCATGTCTCAGATCTTCTGCCAAGTCCATATGGAGGTGGTTACCAAAGATCTGAAGAGGATATGGGGTGGGACGTGAAAGAACAGCGGGATGAAGTGGAACTGTAGAAATCCAGCTTGCAAGTTGCACCAGTGCTCCTCAGGAAGAGAGCAGGAGTGACAACATAATTAAAAAGCCAAGTGATAACTCAGATGAAAGGGAGTGAGGAAGAATGAGACAAATTCTGCAACATCTTGGTTTTACTCAAAGGCAGTGCTCCAGAACAGCTACAAGGTGATTACTTGCAAAAGGACAGATAATAACAAGTGTATACAGCTCAACAAAAGAATTAATAAGAAAAGAGTTGTTTTACTTGTTAAGGTATAAAGAGAAGATTGTTATTAATGATAAATCAATGATACAGCAAGTAGCTTTCAGCAGTATCACTTTAGAGCATACTCTTCTCAAATTTTCTAAGCCAATCAAAATTAGGCTGCTAGGTACATGGATGAAATATATCCAAAAAAAAATTTTGGTCCCGCCAAAGGGTGGCAGAAAGCAGCACTTTCCCCTCCTAGTTAATGGACTGACGCCCAAGTAATGATAACGGCAACGTATAAGATGTCCATGGTGTTCTGCATTACATCTGAGCACAGGTGCTAGCCATTCAGGTTTGCAAAAATCCCAGACTGCCTTTTGCAAGAGGAAAGAAATTCCAATGGAATAACTGCATTTGTATGAAAAGTTCTATATTGTTTCAGTTTACACTATCATATTCCTGCAGTTTGTTCTCTATTTTTTTGGTAATGGGAAAACTGATTCAAAAAATATATGTTTTTAAAAAACTCAGTTTTGTAGAGATGAACACTGCTATATATTCTGGTGAACTTCCCCAAAAAAGGCAGTGCACTGAATTAAAGAAGAAAAAAAATCCAAACCTTTTACCCTACTGTTAACACTAAGAATACTTTTGTGACCTTCAGGAAAAAGGGCAAGTGCCTGGATTCTACAAGGGTTTTCTTTAAGCATGGGAGTAGGTTGTGAAGAACTAATGAAACAACATACAAGGCTGCCTAGGGAAGGACTTTTCTGAAGTCTGTTTGCTTTCCTACTGTAAATATACAGGGCTATTTAATAAACAGTCTGTGGAAAGAGATTGTAAGTGTTCATACAGAGAGAGAGATGTAATGCTAAAGATAAAATAAACTGTAATTACTAGCCGTTTATTTTCTTTTACTGACTAAAATAAAGAATTTAAGTATACATAAATCAGAGCGCGCTTCCCTGCTAACAGTTCCCCACTGCAGAATCTAGAGCAGACTCAGGCATCAGAACTCCCTATTAGTGCACTTTGCAAAAGAGGTGTCACAAGAACAGTTACCTGGAGAAAAAGAGGAAATTTATCTGAGCTGCCTAGCGCTAGCCCACTAGACACACCTACCTTAAACCAGCTCCAGACTCAGCATATAGGCTTCTAAATTTGTGCCTGTGTGGTATTGCCTTCACATACTTTTGAACCATTAAAATAAAAGCCTTCTCCTTATAGGAGATGTGTAAATACTCTTCTTTCAGAAAGCTGACCCATGTTCACCATTTTCTTTTGGTGGCCAAAAGAAATGTCAATGTTAAAGAAGTAGTCATTAGAAACTTTTGACATTAAAACCCATGTATCTTCCCTCTTGCGTCTTATGATACCTACTTTGATATTCAAGTAACAATCTGTTTTTCACTAAAACTGTGGGTTGCGATTGTGATTATCACCTGCCACGATAGTAGAAGTGGGAGAGGTAAGGAAATTACATGTGTATTATCTCAAGCGTTTCAGCTGTTTGTCATTAATATGCACTGCAGGGACAGGCGCAACTCAGAAATGAATGAGATACATGAATACTACTACCACTGAAATATCCTTAAAGTTATCTGAAACAAAGCCAGTGACTAAACAGTTTTTTGTTTTTTTGGGTTTTTTTTGCAACATGTAAATGTAAAACATTTACACAAAATGTAAAAAATGCAATGTAAAACTTCAGTTGTAGCCTTTCAACCAAGGAAAAAAATAGCTGCTTGAGGTATCTGTCAGCTTGCTGTTTCTAATGTAGACCTAAAGCTAAATGTTTCTGAGATGACCATTACTAAGTCAACTCCAATTCCACCAGTGGGCTTCTAAAATATAAGGTAACTGCCACACAAATCTAATGAAATGATTTCAATTTATAGGCTAGACTAATTTCTAGGATTGCATGATCATCAACATAAGTCATAATGTGTCACAGAATCACAGAATGGTTGAGGTTGGAAGGGACCTCTGGAGATCACCTAGTCCAACCCCCCTGCTCAAGCAGGGTCACCTAGAGCACATTGCACAGGATCGCGTCCAGGCAGGTTTTGAATATCTCCAGAGAAGGAGACTCCACAACCTCTCTGGGCAACCTGTTCCAGTCCTCTGTCACCCTCACAGTGAAGAAGTTTTTCCTCATATTAAGATGGAACTGCCTGTGTTTCAGTTTGTGCCGCACAGGAAACAGCTACTGTTTCACAAATTTCTTTGAATATTTTGAAGACTTCCTAATTAAAGTCCTTTTCATCCACACTTAAGACCAGACCGAAATAACAATCCAAACATTTGATGCAGGAAGTGATTTTTTTATTTCTTTTTTTAAGGTTTACTGGATACCGTAGCAGGAGACCGGTTAATACTTGCCTAGTGACAATAGAGTATAACAGAATCTGTATAAGACTGCATTCAGGGGACATACAAGGATGCATACACAAAGCATGCAAAGTCAAAGACTGGATTCTAAAAATAATCCAAAGCCCTCCTTTACTTTAATCAATTACAATGCATAGCTAGCTTGATAAATGTTTATCAGCATTCCTTAGAAAGGATAAATATTTTTGTATGACATTTCTTACATGAAGAGACACTGGGGAATTATATCACAACAATCAGATTAAAGATAAAATAACATGAAATAAGATACAGGGTTTTTTTTGGGGGGGTGGTGGTGGAAATCTTGGCAAAAATCCCTAAGAAGGGAAAGATACTAATAAAATAGAATTTTGGAGGCAGCAATAAACAAGAATGGCAACTTGTCTACACAGCCAAAGACTGAAACATTCATTGAACTATCAAGGTAACATCCAAAAGCAACATATGCTAGCACTAGATTAAAAAAAAAAAAAAAAAAAGAACAGAGTCACCATTTTCTTTTATTCATATTGTCTAAAAAAAAAAAAAAAAAAGTTGTAAGCAAAATAACCAAGACAAAAATAACACAAAAAATCCCTACGAAAAAGACAAAACACACTGCAGTAAATTTTGGGGCTCTAATTTTAATTTCCAGGGATATCAACTCTGTCCAGGGAGAAAAATCTAACCTTTTGATGGACAGGCATTTGTGATACGTGAAACATAGAAGACTGAACTTGTCAGTGACTGATAAATAAATTCAAAGTCCTTTTTTTAAAATGAAGCTTCACGAGCCACGGCATAAGTAACTGAACAGTCGTTAACTGAACTCAAAGGAGTCAAATAGTGACTACATTCAGATGAAGCAGCAAATGTGCCAACTGTGTATTCTTTTGTTACACAAAAAGGAGAGAAAGTGAGAGCAAGATGTTGTAGTTCAAAAAATAAAAATTAATAATAATAAAAACAGAGGTGAATCCTAAAAAAAAAACGAAAAAAACAAAAACAAAACAAAACAAAAAAAAAAAAACAACACAGAAGCCAATCCAGCACTTGATGACTTGAAGACCATGACAGAGTCACATGCTGCCGCTGTTAAGGGCCTGACACTGACAGTAAAAAAATTTTAGTTCAATATGAGGATGGGGTATGAGGTAGCATCAATCAGGTTCAAGTCCCATCTCAGCAGTCTGGTCAGGACAGCCAGCATCTTAGCAGCCAGAGCTTAATTTTTAGCACGAGTGGGAAAGTAGTGATTTTTAACAGGGTATTTAGCCGGAAATAATTCAAGAAACATTAGATAGTGGCAAGAACTACTAACAGCCGAGGGGTGGTCTGTTAAGCTCATGCTGTTTTCCAAACATTTTCTATGTTCTTTTTGCAGAGGCTTTATTAAGTATCAGAACAAAATGATTTGTACTTCTGAATCCCTGCAGCCTCCTATATTGTGCTTCCAAATCATAATGAAGAGAGCCAATAACAATTTTTTTTTAAAAAAAAGAAAGAGTGGCGCACAGGGAGTTGCAAATATAGTTCTCATTAGCAAAGTGGTTTGTGTGTGTTCCTACACTTAAGGCAAACATTCAAAGACGTGTATAATGCTGCAACAACATTAAGAAATTAAATGAAATATTCCTTTAAGCTACTGTAAAAGATCTTTTCCTATTCATTAAACATGCTCTTAATATACCAGGAAGCAGACAAGCAAATGACTTCAGTTTCAAAAAATCTATAAAGTATTTATGTGCAACTGAAACAAATAAAAAAATTAAGAGCTATATCATGAAAAAACAAGTCAATTTGAAACAAAACAATTAGATTTAGATTCAAGAGCAAGTTTACTTTTGTTTACTGCTATGACCACATCTGGCTCTCAGCAGAAATGTATAAATATCCCAGATCTGAATTCTTTATGCACAACACAAGATGTTTAGTTTTATTTATATGTATTGAAATTGTACTCTATCTTGTACATGCATGACATCACTAAAATTCTGTTAAACTAATAATTTAACAGTAGTTTTTACCTTCTTTAAATTTTGCAATCAAACTTTAAAAATTTTCTTTACAATTTTTATGAAAGATTAAAGCAATTATGAAATGCATAAAAAAGTGAAATATAGGCAGCTATCCATCAACATCAGTTTACTTTATATTCTAGTATAAAAAAAAGCAAATTTTGAATGGACAGTATCCTGCCAAAGATGTATTAACTATATGCTTATGAACAGCTTCATCCATCTTGGAATACAGCCATCCTTGGGACAAAATTAAGAAAGTAAGATACAATATTTAAGACACAGAATTTGAATTTTTCAATTGACTTTGCAAATACAGTTTTAGCTAGAGGAATTTTGATCTTTAATATAAATATAATTGTGAATAACTGCAAGATGATGGGTTTTACGCATCTTCTAAAGGTGCCTTCTTTCAGACAAACAGTATTTCTAAGTTTATCAATTTTAAGATTCTAGGAGTAGAGAATCACAGGAGTTATACACGAACACCTCTCCTCTTGTCTATGAATATACATAGCACATCTATTTCAGCTACCTAACACAGATGGCTACTGTAATTATTCTTATACAAAAGGGTTTTTTTAGTTCAGTTCTACTTTGCAGCTGGGAAGAAGAGTCTGGTGTTGCAAGACCAACTAGATCTACAAAGACTACATGCAAGAAACAGCAAGAATTGCTGAACTCCATAGTAACATTTTAAATGGAAAAACATCTTTGAATATATTACCATGGTCTCTTCATGCAGTATCCAACTTGCACTGACTGTCTTCCATCCAAGAAACAACCAAACCCATGTCTGAGATGTTATGTAAGGTTAGTGGAGATATCTAAAGGAACCTTACTGCTGAGTGAAAGCCAGGAAAGATCTAAGGAAGTTTGTGTATATTCTGCGATATCTGTATGCTGAAACATTAACTATGTCATTACTAAGACCTAAAAATGAAACTCTAACAGAGCAATATGCAAATACTGAAAAATGTGTGTTCCTGTACTAATTGTTCAAGTACTTCATTCCAAAGGAATTAACAGATGATGTAGTCTGAGGAAAAAAAAATTCAGGACAGAAATTCAGTACAGACAGAAAAATTATTCCTCTTCTTACGTTACTGCTGAAGCAAATTACACAGTAAGGAATGATTTTGGTAAGTCCCAGGGAATGCATTTTCCATTACCTTTGAAAGTGTAACCTTTAAATTCAATAAAAAAAGTCTTCATGCTCCACATGCATGAATGGAAAAAATAAGAACTCAAGTAGCCAAAAAAAATCCTACTTATTTCCCATGTCTTTTAACCAAAGACTTCATGGTTTACTGCATAAAATGTCTTTCAAAGTTACTCAAAATTACTAAGTTCAAATCTTGATAGCATACATTAATTGTATCATTTTTATTTCCTTTTAATTTAGTATCAAGTAGACTATTGCTTTAAAACAGATCTCTTTCATCCCAGGAACACTGAGCATTTCATTAAAAAAACATTCAAACAGCTCTTTGCTAAAGAAACATACAGTATTAATTTAGATTTAATGAAAAAAATCAAGGATAGGAAATAAATCAGAATGAACTTGGAATAAATCATACATTTCTATTACTCATTCCTAATGATTTTGTTGGGAAGAGAGACAGGACAGCTATAGAAAGTTTGCCTACTTGTCAAAGTAATATTTCTGAGTTCCCTAGGAGTATTTAAAAAAAAAAAAAAAAATCCACAGGCCTTTCAGATTTTCAATTCATTTAAGATAAAGTAACTCAGCTAAAGCCACTACACTGATTTATACCAGCTGATGATCTTCCTTTTAGAAAATCTCATACACAGAATAACCATCTCTAAGCTATTCCCTTCTCTCTTGGCAGGTAGAAGTTTGCTTCAAACAGAAGAGCTTTTCCTTTTTTTTTTTTAAGCTCATCTAAAAAACAATGAAGTTTTTTTTTCTAAGCATTACCTGTTTATTTATATAGGAATTTATAAGCTGGTAACTTCAAAGAGCAAATAGATAACCCATATAATCGCAGAAAAACTAAAACAGTTCCTTAATTGAGCCAAGCTATCCCAAAGAAAAGTCAAAGATGACGCTTTTTCAAAAGTCTCTTACCACTATTACAATGACTTGCTAACACTGCACAGCAGCTCCCCTGCTCTCCCCAACGGTGAGCTGCATTGGAGGGATGAAGAATAGCAGCTCTGTGGATTCATATGCACTACGAGAAGAGTATGGTGGAACCTTTTGACAAGAAAAAACAACCTCCTGTCCTACAAAACCTTAATCAGTGTTTTTCAAAGTATTTAACCATGTTTCCCCTTTACTTTCAGTTGCAAACAGAACTTAAATATGTTGCTTTGGAACAACCAAAATTATACAGTATTACGAACTACCAGTACACCATTGTATTAGTATGGTACTGTCCTTAGGCTATGTAATCTACTAGCAAGGCTAATAAATTTGGGTAAGCTAACAAGTTCACATGGGTATACTGGTTTTAAACTTGACTCATCTGATTACAGAATGGAAAGTCTGTACAGTCCACAGTGCTGAGCTGTGTCCTGCGTCTCCTATTCTTGGGCCTCTTATTTCTGTCCCAATCAGGGGGAAATGATATTGTATGTAATTCCAAGACAGAAGAGAACATAAAAAACCCACAGCACTATTTCAGTGATATTTTGAACAAAATACATACCTGCAGGTATGATCATCACTCACACTTGCAACTTCCTGACCTTCTTTGGGAGCAAACACCAGATCATTAATGTAATCTGAGTGGCCATCAAATGCCTATCAACCAGAAAAAAGAAATAAAAAAATTGTAACATTAAGATAAAAGTAACAGAGCTGACTGTTCCAACAGTCTGCAATGTATTTAATAGACCCACTAAAGGAAAGATGTATGAGAGTAAAATGAAGCTATCATTTTACAAGTGAGGGGGAAAAAAAAAAAAAAGCCAAACACGTTATTTATCAGTAACTGACGTTCTTTAAGAGGCCTAATTCATGGGAACATTCATACTGTAGGTGAACAGACCTGCTATTCCTTGTAATTACCATAGAGCTTAGACTGATGTTCTTGCTTGACAGAGATAAGTGGATGGCACCAGAGCTGTTCTGTCTTCCTTTCAGCCATTGAATTTTGAAGGTAGATGATAAATCACAGAAAGAAACAGGAGAATGGGCAGGAAGTGAATGTGCACGTGGTCTACGCAGTTCTAAAGAACTCTGATTACTGATTAGTAACTCTTATCTCTGAATGATAGTCTTGATGTATGTTCTTACTGGGAATTACTGCAAGCCACAGGAGTGTTTTTTCCTGAGGGAGCAATAAACCAGTCACTTGTCTGGTATATGCCTTTTCCCCAAGCAGTCAGCACACACATTGCTTAAGAAATGTTCATTAAAGATAGCAAAGGACTGAAAGGCTGCCTTTAGAAAAAGCAGTGAAAAAAGTCTCAATGAAAGGAGAGGAAACACAGAGGATGATGCATGCTAAAGGCTTTAAAAAAATGAAAACTGAGAAAGCAACAGTAGGTAAACAACAAGTAAGCCATACAACATGCTTCTCTTCAGTAATCAAGCACAATTTCTATTAAGGATTTGAGAGGAACAGACACTGTGCTTTGTGCTCTCTGCTTTATATGCTCTTGTGCTGAAGATGATGGAAAATGAAGTACAGCGAACACTTTTCTTACTGGGAAATTAAGATAATCCATTCTCAAATAATAGGATATAAGCACCCATAGTGTGACTATACATGCGAATGGCCAGTCAAAAGCAAACCTTTACAGTTGTATCAGTAAACACGGAGTCACCTCAAAGTGAACATTACTGTTCTGGATTGAAATTCATTAATGATGATATTTTTTGTTTCAAAATACTGAAATTTATCCATAATGAAAACCAACTTAACAGCATAGCTTTCCTGAATAAATACAAATCCCACAGTTTTTTAGTCAAAATTAAAAGTTGGATAATTTTTTTAAAATATATATTTAAGACTTTTCAGCTATCTTGCCCAAAATAGCAAGATGTATTTTTAGTATCAATTCCATGTCAGTGCTTTATATTTATCTCCAGATATCAGTAATCTTTAAAGGCTTAAAATAACTTAAAATACTAAAACCGAGTTATAGAACTTATACACATTCAGCATTAAGTAAGCACGCAAAACTCTTCTCATTTAGGGTCTTGTCAAAGTTTGAAATACTTCAAAATTTGTTCATGTGAAGTCTAGGTAAGATTAAATCATCTCTGGTCACATCAGAAAATTTGTATCTAGTTAAGATATCAGTTGTTGAATCTGAGGATCTATACATGTTTTTTCTCATTAACAACATGTATGGACTTTATGATAGAAAACCAAATATGCATGTGTAACTGTTATATCTGCTACTGTTCTATCCCCTTCAGCCCCACAGATTAAGTCTCAAGGTATGGCTGCTCTTGTTTTACCAGCAAGGTACCAGAAAAAGAAACGAAAAACATCATCTGGATAATAGCATGACATGGAGAGGTTGCAGAGAAAAACAAGGTGGAATGAAACCCACCATTTCCACAGCTTTCTGAAAGGCAAACAAGCTATCTGCTGTCTAAGAATATTTGCTCCTCAAAAGAGCTACACAACTGATCAAAACTAATTTGTAATTCATGCACAATAGTTAAGTCCCTTCTCCAAAAATTTTATGACAGCCTAGTCAATTGACTAGAGAAACATTTTCAGCGGCCAGAGAAATTTTTTCCAATAGCTACTATTTTAATAAAACATAGTGGATTATACTAAAACTAATCCATCCTTAAACAATACTAAATTACTCAGACAAACGCAAGCCTTCTGAAAGTTTTCAGCATTCTGAAATTCTTGCCTCATTTTACTTCCACAGTTCTGATGAAATATGCTTTCTATTAAACAAAATTTGAAGCAGGAAAAGGGAGAAAGAAGTCACAATACATTTCCCTCAAATGAAATGAAATGAAAACCTCAAAAAGAAGAAAAGATTTCAGGAAGATCTATTGGTCATATTTTACCTTGTGTTTGTTGTTCTGGGCTTGATCCAACCCATGAATTTTGGATTAGTAATGTTGACAAAGTAATGAAAAACTCAGTATGCTTGAAGTTCATTGATGATAATTACATCAAGACAGTTTTTCCACTGAGAAACCAGAGTAAGATTACTCTGTATATCCCTCCAGAAGTAACATACTAATTGTTTACTATAAAAGACAAAACATTCGGAGACTCCATTTTAACTGTAATCACATACCTCCTTCAGTTGTATTTGAACATTTTTGTACCTCTTCTGAAAATCCCATGTGTAAAGTATTCACTACACAATGGACCAGAGTCTCCCGTGTGTTCATCATGAATTTCAAGCCCAGGTTTATGAAACAGTTTTTCTTGAGGTTCCAATTGCATGTTACTAGGAAACTAGTATATCAAGCTTATTTATTAAATCAATTCGAATACAGCTAATTGAGAATTTGTGAACATCTGAGATTTGCAAATACTTTAGACCCGAGTTAGGTGTTACTTTTTTCTTGTCAAAAAGCATACAGGACAATAATCATCAGCTCTAAGAAATTTAAGATGACTACCCTGAGAAATTATTTTCCCCATTTTTTGAAAAAACAAACAAAAATCCCCATCATCTTCATCAATATAAACACACTAGTTCACATTCTTCCCTTTCACTAATGAGATCCTTACTATTAGGTAAAAGTATATATTTTCTAGCTGTTTTCTGATTATTTTTAACATTAGACTAAACCTGATGCATTAACAGTAAGAATTTTTACTCTTTCCTTAGTCTCAGTACATTCTGAATGAAGTTCATAGACTAAGTCCAGTGATAGACTTGGCATGAACAAAGCTAATAGCCAAAACTTCTTTTCAGTATTGCCTAAGAACCAAATGATCTTTAGTCTTCCTTAGTGTCAAAAATGAAGAAGCACTGCTCCTCTATATCTTCAGTTGACAAAAATCAAACTCTATGATCCTTTTTTCTGCTTCAATAGACACTTCAGTAGCTTATTCATATGAACAGGAGTTGATTAATTAAGATACTGTGATTGCTTGTTTCCTTCTGGGGCAAAATAACTCCTAAATTGCTAGTAAATAAAGCTGGGGCTGCTCAGCCTAAATACCACATTCTTGTGTCCAATGTGTGCAGAGACCGCAGATGATATAGCAATTCAACACATGCTCCCTATCATAAAAAAAATATTCTGAAGTGTTATGCAATGAACTTACAATTATAAACTTCTATTGCAAAAGCAAGTAATAGCGTTTCATACAGGAAGAAGTCCTAAAGGTGGAAGAATCTATTTGCTGAAGAACCTTTTTACATGAAAAATAATTGTCACCCTAAAGGGAAAGCAGCATTTCAGACTTGTTTCTAGGTATCCAATCAAAGCTACTGCATAATAAATTCCCCTGAATTAGAAATGCAAGTTTCATTTGTGCTGGCCAGAAGTCAGGAAAACCTTGCCAGAACTGGGAAAATAGTAACCCATCACAGAAATTCCATTATGAAAAAACAGCATTCAGTAGACTGTGCTGCTGAGTTGCCCTGTTTACTCTTCTGGATCATATATTGAAAATAAACTAGAAAAGAACTGTCTCATCAGGTATATTCAAAATGATTATTATTTTAAGTGTCTGTTGTTTGTAATTGAATTCTAATTTAATAATAAACATCTTACTAGATTTCTTCATCAGAATAAGCTTGCATCTTTGAACTTGTATTTTAAAAGCTTAAGCTCATGAATTATCGAAGGTATGCTTGTGTGAAGTTTTAATACTAATTATTTCTCTGGAAGCAACAAGTTCCTATTGAGGCAGATTTCTTGGGAATTTCTAGCCTTGGGCTGTTTCTCACGCCGATGTGCAAGAGTCTGAAAGCTGGTATAGCCATGAAGAGAAGTCTGCTCTGAAAGGTGCGGAAGAGTACCTTCTCCTATGGACCAGATAACTGGGGAGGGCGGGAAGGTCAGTAAGAGGTATGGAAGCTATAAACTGTCATGGCTATCACTTTCAGTTTTATGCAAAATCACTCGAATTTGTTGATCATTAATTAACACCTCATAAAAATAATTAACAGCTTTGATGTTTATTGCAAATAGGGAAAAACAACACTCATCCATGGCATCATGGTCCACTGAAGTCAAGAGACTGCTCACAGAATGTCTGCTAAAATCAGTCAGGTTCCTTGTGAATCCACCCCCCCCCCCMAAAAAAAAAAAAAAAAAGAAAGAACTTGACAGCTAGAGCCTGTACCATGAAGTTCTTGCACATTATTTCCACTCATTATCCAACCATCCCCTTGCACTTTCATTAATGACTCCATTCATTCTTTTTCTTCTGTAAGCTTACAGATAGTTATATAAATTTCTCAAATTGCCATAGACATAACAGGAATATTAAGTTTCTTGATACACATTTTAAAAAGTTAAAATATTTTAAGTCACAACTGTATATCAAAACCTGTTGTCTGCAGTATCAAAAGAGACTTGCAGATATTATATAAATACCTATAAATAGATCACTTTGGTAAGGAGTGATTTAAACATAAATTCACAAGCAAACAACTTTAAAAACTTACAGAAATATTTTGCTAGAAGTGCCAAAGTTGTTTGCAACTATGTCAGTTATCCCATCGCCTGGATGGCAAAGCCAGGCGAGAGCCAGCTAGGTGATGGATCAAGCATGAAAGAAGGAAATGGGTAGGGGAAACATATGCAGTAACAAAGAAAGTGTTTTCTCTAAAGAAAAGATGTTATATTTTCCAGTTATATCCATCTTTACTTTTTAGGCCATGGCTTTATGTATTCACTCCATTATTAGTATGGCCGCACAGTGACATCTGTGGCTCCTTTACTTTCTGTATGATGGATATTATTGTCTTACTAACACACATTACCAAAACACAATGGAATGTCAATTCTCTTCCCCTTTATACTACATACAAAACTCTCACTGACAGAGGCTCTATCATATCCCAAAGCACTAAGCGAGAAGGAGCTCTCCCAACTTTTTTTTAGTTATTTTTTTTAATTAGTAACTATCCTTGTTGGTTCCTGGCTGAGACCTCAACAAAAATTCAAACTGGTTAGCATGAGTATATAATTAATATTAGTACTTGGACTAGGATATTGTTTCAAAGGCAGATTTTTGAAGAATATGTACATGTCCAAGTCATTGATGAGAGTGATGTAGGGGTTAAAAAGATGTAGATGCTTCAAAACAAAACAAATCTTCAGTTTATAGAACGGAGGTAGTATCTAGACCTGATATCATTTATATCACTAGTTTAAGAACACTACCATCCATACTGAAAGAAAAGGAAAAGAAAACTGTATTTCAACTAGACATTTACTTTATTTCTGTTTCAGAAATAAACAAGTGACAGCCTATGGGCACGTTTTCTGTAGCTGGCTTTAATTACGAGTTAAATTCAATATTCCTTCTTTAAATTTGCTACTGTATGAAAGATTTTTGTTGCAACTTTTCAGATCCCTGCTGACAAAAATAACTTACTAAATATTTTTTCCTCACAGAGGATTCCTATAAGCAAACCTTGCTGTTAAAAAGAGTACATGAAATTTTACAGTCTCCATATGCAACAGAACCTTTTCCATCATGGTGCTTGAAATTCACTTGTAAAATATTCTATTTATGAGCATATTTTAGACCATGCATAAGCCTCTACTTGCTTTTCTAAAATTGGGTTAAATTGTTACATAAATACTTTTTAAATCAAAAGACTGTATAGCAGATTATTAATGTTATTCCCACTTTTAAAGAAAGAAAAGTATATACAACACAGTGATCTTCCCTGGAGATGACAGATATAGGATCTGTAACACTTTCATGATCTATCTCATGCAGGATATTAGCTGAAATGGGACAGATGGGCAGTTAAAGATTACAGTCCACTAAAGACTGAAAAAACATTTAAAATCAGCTTAGTTGCTTAACATAAACAGTAAAAGAATAAACAACAACAACAGTTGTTTAAGTAGTTTAAAATCACCTTACCTTATATTCATTCTTGTCCTGCAGGTCTGAAGTAAATAGCCTTAACTTCCTATCAGAAGCCGCAGTACAAAATCTAGAACCATTGCACACAGAAAAGCTCTTTTGTCACCTAGCACTGATACGGTAGCCTCTTTATCAGACTTCCACACCAAGTTAAAGATGAAAACTGACATTCAAGAGGAAATTAATATTTTGATAAAATTTCTAATTTATCTTTTGATTTATCTAATTGTTTGGCAGCAAGCATTCAAAATTGTAATTGGAGCTTATCTATAGCACAGGATGTATGAATGGCAAGAATGCTTTTTAAATGGAAGGAAACACAAGCCTTTTTTTTTTTTTTTTTTTAATACAAAGCTAAATCTGAACCAACTATTAATTAACTGAAAGGTCTCATAACTGCCACTGAAACTTACCTTGGAGGTAGTTTCACCTCATTATCAGTGTTTTAAGATTCCTAAACATAAGTCCATAAGCCATTTTTTAATATATTTTAAACAAAAGACTATACAAACATATAGCTTGCTACAATAAACAACTATGAGAATTTTGATGATGCTTACAAGCTATTGAGAACACTTGAATTCTTGTTAAGCACATATTTAACAGTTTGCCCCCTTTCTAGACTTACACCTCAACTGGTCTCACAAATTGCATCAGCCTTGCTCCTAAACACAGCCTGTACTACACAGAACATTACATGCCACTTTATAAGGGACAGGACATTACATTAGTTTCATCCACAGCAAAGTTCCTAAGTTCTTGACAGACATATGAAGGACTAACTATATTTTAAACACCATTAAAATAATGAATTCAGAGAGAGGAAAAAAAAAAAGTATTTACCACTGGTTCAATTGCGGGGGGCGAGGGGATAGGACACAAAACAAGGATTACCTTAAGAATGAAATCGTTGTTCTAGTGAAGTGATCAGAGACTGTGCCAGTGATTTCTACAGAGCTAGATTTCACCCAAAAGCTTTAAACTTAGTTCAATATTAAGGAATTAGGGCAAACAGATAGGAGATGAGGATTTATGGTACTCATCTAGTTTAAATACCTTAACTGGGGAGGTAAAGCATCAAGTCTAGTTTCTGGACTCCATGCTATGGCATCAACTCGGATTCCATGATGAAATGTTCTTAGTGTCTTATACTGCATCCCTTCCACTTCAGCATCCTCCTCCTATAGGATATATTAAAGTTAGCTCATCCAAAACAGTGCCTTTGTGATTGTTAACAATTCAGACTGATAAAAAATTGAAAGGCTTATAAGCTAGATTTACTTAAAAAAGGAAAAAAAAAAGAGAGAGAGATTGTAAGATTGTAACCCCTTCACAGTGAAAACTTGGAACATAAAGAAAGAATTTACTTGAAAATATGTAAATACTTAAAACACAAAAAACACCCCAAAACCCAACCAAACAACATGAAATGATTGCTGGTCTCAGGCCCCAGTACAATGCAGAGCACAGAAGTCAGAGAATCAAGCTACAGAGACACTGAGCCCATTCTTTGGGTAAGTAATACCTACTTAGATATAATTAAAGCCATTGATAACAGAGTGATAAGAAAATACACACTGCAATTGAAAGAAACAATGAGAACAAAAGCAAGCATGTCATTTAGGCTGTCCTCTCTCCAAGTTCACTTTGCAATATGGAATAATTCTGTCCCTTCCAGAACAACATTTTTCAAACAGCAAGTACTAGAAACACATCTAACTACATCTAATTTGTCCATACCTACTGCCTTGTCTATTCTCCCCAGAGGTGAGCACACTGGATGGTGGTAAAGAAGAGACAAGAGTTGGGACTCAGTGAAGCAGGTGACCTCTAAAAAAAAAGCTTATATTCCTTCAAAACACAATAACTCCAAATGTGGAAGGAAAGAGAGGATATGAGAACTACAGAAAAAATACCTTGTACCAGTGGTTGTCAAAGTTTTAGATTATGTCCCCTTTCAAGACCTACACCAAAAACATGACAGAGGGCAATACAGAGCACAGGGTTTTTTGTATAGCATTAGGTACCTTTCAGAAAATTTCTAACCATAACACTTTGAGGAATAACAATAAAAGACCAGCTATACTGTTATGTCAGATATTTAAGTGCAAAAATAATATTGTACAATAGAGAAGTGAGTTCAAGAAAAAGAAAAAATCTTAGAAGTAGATTCCAAAGACAAGAATGTTCTCCTATTGATTTTCAAGCACCTAGGTCACAAAAAACTCATTAAAAAAAAAATCTTATACAGGATAAAAATATACAGTACACAGTATTAATTTTAAAAACTTCCATGACATGTTTCTAAAAAAATTATGAGGTAAGAAAACATATCTTGGTTTCTAACAATCTGTTAGAGATCCAAAGGAAAACAAAAGCAAAACAAGTCTGGAAGATAAATATATTCTAAGCAATTACTTTCTACAGTCTTTCCTTAAACAAAAAAAAAAAAGATACAGCAATTTTAATTATAGCTTCAAAACAGTCATAATCTTTGCTGTTTTTCAGGCAAGCTGAAAGTCTTAGAAGAGAGTTAAAACTAAATAGCATACATACAGAGAATAATATTAAGTGTGCAAAAAAAGGAGCTGATGGTGACAAAAAAAGAATGGTTTGCACAATGAACAGCCAATGTTAAGCTATATATTTCAAAGCTGTCTGCCTAAGTTACCAGGTAGCAGTCATTAACATTTCCGAGAGACAATACAGATGGGATTGCATACTACTGTTTCATTGCAATCTATTCAAAAACAACTTTATACCAGCAGAATGGTAATCTCACAGTGTACTGTCCATTATTCAATTATACCAACTTGTATAAAATACATATAAACAAAATACATATTTTCTCAGAAAACAAATAGTCTAGGCTCATTAAGGTAATAGACTGCCTGGCAAAATGAAGTGGGGGGAAACAGGAAAGCAGCTTGGGTCTTCGTGCACCAGATGTGCTGGAAAAGTAGAGTTTCAGGAAGCAACTAATAAAAATCTCAGCAATAACACAAACTGACCTGAAATCTGCAAGTCCCAACAACTACGTAATTATTGCCACCATATGCAATTAGGGAACATGTGTCTCCACTATCAAATGGATTGAATTTTACCACATGCACATAATCTTCACAATCCACAGTGTAAGCAGCATTTCTAATTGAATCTTGCTTCATTTTCAGTGGACTAAATCAGGATATCGATGTCTTTTACAGGATGAAGACCTATATACCTACATATAAAGTTTGAAAAGGCAAGCATTACACATTTGCATAAAGAAAGACAAAAGTATTTGTGGCACAAATCAAATTTCCCTGTAATACCATATTTAAAAAGAACAAAAGCCGTATTTAAGCTC
Organism: Apteryx rowi; assembly: GCF_003343035.1. NCBI lineage: Eukaryota > Metazoa > Chordata > Aves > Apterygiformes > Apterygidae > Apteryx > Apteryx rowi. The sequence goes on along the minus strand of NW_020450894.1, from coordinate 314,892 downwards.
AGTATATTTAGATTTAGCAGGTAATTCCATCAATCAAGAGATTAACTAACCCACTTACATACATTCAAAGCTGTCTCTACAGACTTCAGAAGCAATAATGGCAATTTTTCTGCTATTATTGACAATCAGCACTAAAACAAAGCACTGGGAGATTAAGTCACTGCACAGACGAGAAAAGTCACACATAGAACTGCTCAGTTTTCAACTGAAGGACAACAAATGATGCATCACTACCTTCAAACTCTATTCTGTAGTTCATCCTTTAAAGGACAGTATGTGTCTAATTAAAAGCAGAGTTAATCAGAGTTGCACAACTGTAAATGAGAATACTGTGATGCAGAGCATTAAAAATATGGTTTCATGACTTAAACCAACCCAACTGCAGACAGAGCCTCTGTACTTCCTCTCTAACAGAAAAAGTTAGTTATCAGCTAGAAGAAAAGTCTGCCTGTCTACAACTTACTGCTATAATGTATTCAACCAGTTTTCAAGCAAATTGGGTTCCTGGGCTAGTACAAGAGGAGCCGAGATACACGACTGAGCACAGAATCATCCCTTCCAGCCCCAGGACAGACTTCCATTAGTTCTAGCCTTTAGGGAAACCACACCTTTAATTATACAGTGTGTAGAAACAGCTTTATATTTGAGATCCCTGACAGGTTTTGCTGAGTAAGCAGTCTGAAGGTCTCAGCACGAAAGACTGATTTTTTTGCTTGGGAACCACCCAGGTTTTTCACGGGCATCACCAAGACACAAAAGAGCTCTTAGTAGTTGCAATCTTTTTGTCATTCAGCAAGACGACAAGCCACCATACTGATACTGTAGCCAGGTCATTTATACAGCTGTATTTCTCCTGAGACCAAATTTTAACCTCAGCTGCAGCTTTCTGCCTTTAAGATATCGCACCAACATAGACCGCCAGACCAGTTTAATTCAAAGTCTCCTCGATGTTATCAAACTTAGCTCCTTAAGGAAACACAGCTCCGGCAACTGAGCCGTGTGGGTGCCCCCCCAGCCGCCCGCTGCTCCCTCCTCTCCTCTCCTCGCCGGGGCCCAGCRGCCAACACCGAGCGAGGCTGCCAGGCGCGTCCCACGACGCTACCTGCTCCCGCCCGAGAGCCCGGGCCGCGCCCGCCCCAGCCCCGCTCCCGGGCCGGGGGAGACCCCAAGCCGCCCCCCGCCCAGGGCCGGCCACCCCCGGCTCGCCGAAGCGCCGAGGCCCCGCACACACCTCTCCGGCCCCACAGCGCCCAACGGCACCGCAACCTCCTCTCCCGCCAACCGCTGGCGACACCTCCCACCCCCGGTGCCGGCAGCCCTCTGCTTCCGGGTCAACGGCTCGCGCGCCCTCATTAGGCAGCTGCGGAGGATTTAAATTTAAACCGCCAGGGAGGGCAGTTACGGGTTCTAACCGCCTTGCGCCTGAGCTGCGCTGGCGGCCCTGTCCTTCTAGTCACGCAGGTAGCTTCCTCTAGAAGAGCAGGAGGGCTCAGCTGGCTGGGGGGAGGGAAGGGGCCCTAAAGCCCGGGGGGATATAGGAGCTGTGGTCCCGCTCCCGGCGAGGAGCGGGGTGTCCCGGCTTCGTGCTGTACCTGAGGCGCTCGCGGAGGAGCGGCGTGAGGCTGGGTCGCGGTGAGGGGCGGCCGGGAGCCTCAAGCTGGGGGGAGCGGTGATGGGGACGGCGATAGGATAGGACTTGGGGCTTGCTTCACCTTTTTTTTTTTGGCTTGTTCGAGATGCTTCACTGAGCGCTTGCTCTGAGTGACTCGGCTTGTTCCTCGGGAACCTCTCACGTTGGGGGGTGGTGAGGGGAAGGGATGGAGAAACGCCTCAGGAGAGATTATCTGCCCCACACCGACTTGCACCTGCTCAGCTGTTCTGTCCCTTATTGCCTGCATGACTCGTTCATGTTAACGGAAATAAAATAAAGCAAGTCGTCCCCCACAAACATCCTGGAAAATAAATCATCTGCTGTTAGCTTTGTGTTCTATAAGTAAGTGACACGGTTCTTGCTGGGTACTGCATGCAGTATTGGACACCGTGTTTCAGGAAAGAACAGGTTTAAAGGCAGCAGGACAAGAGTCTCAGGTACCTTCGTCTTCAAGAAAAAAAAAGGGGGTGGGGGGAGACCAAAGCACAAAGCAGTCAAATTCAAAACTGATACTGAACTCGTTCCTAAGGGGAATAGGAGAGGTCATGACTCATTCTGGAGGGGGGAAAAAAAAGGCTAAAACAAACCCCAACAAATTATGATTTTTTTTTTTAATGTAGCAATGAAAGTATTTAACAGTGTCTTTCTTAGTAATTTTTGGAAACACTATTAAATCTCACGTTTCCTGGCTTAAAGCATGCTGATAGAGATTGGTCTGAAAGTATAGTGGATGCAGATAGTACAGAAAGCAGATTATCTCCAGGGAGGTTTGTATCTTTCCCTGGGGCATTTAGATTGGCTGCTTTCGGAGACAAAAGACTGTCTTGTGTGAGACAAATCTTTTACAGTAGTGTGATGTGCAAGGGGAACATGGGGTATTCATGAAGGCATGTCATATATAAACACAAATATAAACCTTACTTGCAAAGTTATATTCATTTTTATTTATCTTAATTTTCTATGTTCTACTCTAGAAAATGATTGCTTTCCAGCAGAAGATTTTAAACTTGATCAAGTGTTTCAGAAGACAATGGCACTTATTTTCAAACTCAGAAAGGACTACTGTATGTGGAGCAGATTGCATGCTGATGACATTACAACTGTCAGTGGCTGAAGTCAATAAACAGGTTAGTGTTCTTTCAGTACATTCTTGGTGATTAGTGCAGCTCAGAGTTGGCTCACTTACTGGGCTTTTTATTTATGCAGCTACTTGAATCAGTTATGTTGGACTCTTCAATTTCGTTTTAACTGAGGGTTAGCAAGGCACTATAAAATTAATACGATTTAGGCACCCTGTACAATCAGGGCTTGAAAGAGGAAAAAAGTGAGATGGGAGAGGGGAAGTGTTTGTAAGAGTATGCTTGATTTCTAAACTTTAATATTAAATGCTATTATATTTTGCTTGATCATATAACTTCAGTTCATTTCAATCAAATATTTCTTCTCTGTGGTAGATCAGGGTGGGAAAATTATGGCAGTTTTGGATGCATTTGTCTCATCAGGAAAATTAATTTGGCCCATTGCCCAGTTCAAGGCTGTCCTTTTTATCTTTTTGCTGAGGGTCCCCAAAAATCTATGGGCGTGGCATGAGAAGAATGAGTGTAAGGCTAATTAGATATAGCTCGAGGAGTAATGTTTGCAGCGGTGTATTCTTGGCTGCATTCTTTCCTGAAGATCCTCAGATGTAGACCAAGACCTCTACGTATATGCTGTGAATGTGTACTCACTACTACTAGGAAGCGTATGACCTTCTCTACACATGCATAAGATGTCAAATGATGGAGAGGAGATGTGACTCTTGAGTACTGCCCTAAGAAGCTTGTCACAGCTGGAAGGTTGGGCATTAGCAGGCATCTGAAACACCAGAAAATACTGTAACCTACAGTCAGGCCTAATGAGAACCATTTTAATAATTTAAAGATACCTTTTTAGGTCAGTAAGCTATGTCTCTATGAAAACTAATCACCATTGTTGGAAGACTTACCTAATTATTGCATAATAAATGCAACAAGAAATATGAATCTTTAGTACCTCTTCACCTAGGTGAAGATATCTCTTGAGACAGAGAAATTTCTTCAGTTTGTGTACCTCTGGTTGCAACATATCACTGAAAAAAAGTTATAACTTATACTGGAAGAAGCTATCTTGAAAGAAGTGTTTCCAAGACCGCTCTTTAACCTAACTGAATTCATCATCAGAAAAATCCTTCTAGTCTAAAATGCAGGGAATGGATACATCTCTTGTCTAAACAATAACTATAAAACTGGCCAACCCCTCCCCATTGTAATAAACATTAACTACAACAGAAATATTAGAATTCCAGGATTCTATGTTTGCGTTTCCCAGAGTGTAATATATTTCAGCCAGAGCCCCTGTGCTCTCATCATGCCTATGTAGGTAAAACTAGAAAATGATTGTGCATCACAATGAACTCACACAGAGAACTGATAAATCAGAATACAAAACTACCTGTGGAGGCAATTACTTTATTTCTCATGTCTGTGATTCTCAAGGGAAAACTACTAAACATTTTCCAAAGACAACTCTGGGACATAAAAAGCATTATTCTGTTGGATGCCAAAATAACAGATCTGATAAAGATGATCTCTTTATGGCACATTATTATTTCTTTCCCTAGGAAGTTATAAATTAGCATTTTCCTTCCCCAGAGAACTACTTTAATCCACTTTCCTCCTTTTTTTCTTTTTCAACAAAGATTTCTCTCCTTTGCAAGCATCTTTCCTTTCAGAGATGATATAACAAAGTTAAAGTGATCACTTTCAACTTTAATTTTGAAATCTGCTGCTTTTATTTCAAATCTGAAGAAAGACCATGTGCTGAAAATTTTTTTCCAACTATTCTGTAATAAGCCTATTAAGACTTATTATATATACATTAAGTCTATTAAGACTTATAAGTCCAATAAGAGAGATTACCTGTATGTATAATGTATAACCTTTGTCTTGCATACATGGATTAAAACTATTTTAGGAATGGCATGTACAGCCTCTGAAGTGAAGTTCAACTTTTTCAATTGGCTGTTCATTTTGATGTTGGTTTTGTCATGTTAGAGTGAAGTACAGGCGTTGTATTTTATTCAGCACTAAAACTTAAAGTTAAGATAACGGAGTATGACAATTTGTAAATATATGCCTTATAGGTCTCTGACTCGTTAAGTAAAACAATTTTGTATTCTTAAGATAGCAGTTGTAGAATATGTCTCTTATGATAATGGCAGAAACTGTAAGAAAAATAACTGTCTAGTGATTGGCTGGGTTAAAACAACAACAACAACAACAACAAAAACTGTTCTTTTAGAAGCATAGACAGTTTTAATGGATGCTGTGTCTTCAACTGTAATCTTTATCTCCAGTTGAAGTATCAAATAACCAAGCTTTTTTGAGGGCTCCAGAAAATTTTATGTTTCCTACCTTCTTTGTCTTAAATTTCCTTAAAAATAAGGATAAAACACTGTGATAAATGTTAACCAGATAGTGATAATGAAAGAAAAGACATAGCTACAGTTTGACTTCCTCTGAAAATACTCTGTTGCACGGCACAGTTGTGGCTGTACAGAATAAGGACATGAGTGGGATATAGTTTGTGGCGAAAGTTAATACCTTTTAATAGACTGATTAGTATAGGTATAAAAGGTAGGCAAACGTTCAAGAAGAACAAACTTTCTTGAGAGTTTGAAATAGAAGTAACAATTTTCAAGGTGAAGTTCAGGTTGACAGCAATCGTTTTCAGTTGATTATGCATGCATGATAGGTTATTGGAACCTTCAGGACAAATAATTACTTGTCACTTCCAGACCACAGATGCTTTAGCTAGTAGTGGGGACAATCTAAACATCTTATAAAAACACTATTTGTCATGAGTATGTGAATCTTAATTCCCAGTCTTAAGTGTTTTCTAATTCTTGTTTTCTGGGATTAGGGCTGTCAGACTGGAGAAAAAGGTGGTAGTGTTCTTATAAATATGTTCTCCCTGTAGTAACTTGTGTTTGTCTCTTGCTGATTCTGTGTAAAATCAGTTTTGGTGTGTGGTTTAGTTCCAGGGCTCTGTGCTTCCATGAGTGCATTTGGTGCATTGTCTGAAGAACATTAAGTTCTGCTCAAAATCCAGCCTTTTTTGAAATGGTTTCCCAAATCTTCTTGATTCCATATTGGCAAATAAAGAAATAATACAAAGTTGCTTTCCAGCATTAGTCCCTTAAACTGTTGCATCTTCTATCTTTTTGTAATATGAGAATCCTACCAACTGTTGATACGATATATTGCTTGTAACATCTTGCAGTAATGCTAAAGAGAGATGCTGTTTCAATGATTCAAAGATTGAAGCAATGAATGTTTCTTGAAACTACTATACTGAGACTGTTTTACTGTCTTTGCCAGTGAAACCAAATCATAAATAGCTGAGATAATGCTTCTTGTATTCTTGTGTTGCTTATCAGCTGGGGTTGTTTTAACAGTGTTAAAACTCTCACTACTTTCTCCGCTTAAATCTTAAAGAACACTTCTGCCTGGCTTATCAATAGAATTCCCACTCCCTCTCCCCTCCCTGTTTTCTGTAGTATTTTAGATTTCTGTTTTGAGGGTTGGAGGGGGAAACAAGAATGTTTTGCTACTAAGCAGAGCATGCTAAAATTCCTATCTTGTTTTTATTATCACAAAAGTTGATAGAGTTTTTGTTGAAATCAACAATCAGCACTATTGGGAATAATAGAGTTTATTGCTTAGCTGGGTACAATTTTTACTTTCTAACTGCCTGTTTCAGGATCATATTCTTGCAAGTATTTACTGTTCTACTGTTCTGTACATATTGTAGCTTCCAGTCCTCCTTGAACAAGGCAATACAACTCCATACCTCCTCTCTCTTTGACTCGAGTACTTTTCCCACTTGCCCTCCCTCTCCCCTAAAAAGGTATTCAGTCCCAGACAATTACCCATGCAAGGTATACTGGCATTTCTCTAACTCTGGGATCTTGGCCCAGAATTTCACTGGCTTGGGTTCTGGGAAATATCAATGTAGCAAATGTCAGAAGTCTATGCACTTGTGTTTGTAAGCCAACTTTTAAACCTGCCTGCAGCATTATCAGCTCTCACTGGAATTGGAAACTTATTCCAAAAAATGCATTGTACTACTTTAATGTGCTTTATATACCATAGCTTGGGAACCCTCCTGCTAGTGATAAGAGAGCATATGCATGTAAGAAGGGCTCAGTAGGACCAGAGATTGCTAGATTGCAGAATCTCACAACTCAAGAACAGTGCCAAACAAGAATACTGCAGTCTAGAAGGGTGCCTGAAAAACTAGAACTAGAGACAACTCCTGGATGCTGGTTAAACACAGCAGTCTTGAAAGCACAGATTCTGAAAATGATTAGTGACCACTTGTTTGGGGAAGGTAGGAGAGAACACAGTACTCTAAAATACATATCACTTTCTGTTTTAGAACAACTTTCTAGCAAAGTAGAAGCTGCTTTGTTATGGAGTTAGCTCTGGAAAGCTTGCAAAACCTACAAAATATAAAGAATAGTGTCTTTAGACATGAAACATTTCTGCTGGATTTCGAACACTAGAACAAAAGAATAAGGAGACTTAATATACCACACTGTCAAGAAGCACAAGAAGTGAAGATGCTTTATAATACTTTATCGTTTCCATGCCTATGAAACTGAATCCTTCTGATGTCTATCATGGAATGAAAGCACTGAAGATTTGGCTAATGCTTATTGCAAAACCACTTCCCTTCTTCCCTCCCCCCTTAAAACAGAGACTCTTGACAATTGACTGCATAAGTAATAGAATACACTGTCACAGTGAGCACCCAATCACCTGATCATGAAAGCTGATATCTGGAGTGCAATTTTATTTGGATATAAAATATTTTTGTAGCACTAATCTAAATTTTGCTAATCTCTGCAGGTCCTTGGTCATATGAGGAAAGATTTTGATTTATTAATATTGTATTAAAATAGTATTTTAACTTGGTACTCCTGGAGGAATTTGTTTCAAAACAAAATGAGAAAAACAACTTTTTTTTCTTCTTTTCTTCCCCCTGCAACCTACTGCTGTTTTGATCTATTTAAATTGGGTTACAATATGATTATATATTAGACATGAAATGTCTATGATTTCATGTCTGATTACAAGAATATTAAAGTAATATATTTTCTGAAATACTCTCATGTAATCTGTGGAATAGCATGCATGTTCATAGTGCTGAGCTGTTCTAATCCAGGCACAGTTTAAATGGCAAATAAATACATTTAATAAAGTGCCCTGAAAGTAGTATTTATGACTGCTCATAGGAATTTTCACTCCTAGCTCTTGATCTAAGCAATATCAAAATGGTTGACTTTCAGGAAATGTGGCAAGTGGCTGGAATCATATATTTAACCAAGTCTTTTGGTTACAGCTGAGTGGTTAGTTGTACAGGAGAGATCTTTTGGGCTAGAGCAACTTAGTGATTATAAATTAATAACAAAATAATATTAATTAAAACAATAAATTATAATTAATTAATAATAAAATAAAATGATTAGAATTGCTCTTGGTCTGTTCATTTACTTAGTTGCTAATGCTGTTTGTGTGTAATTATTTTAACCAGATTAAAGCTGCTTAATGTGAAAACTTCTTGAAATCAAATTAAACCTTCACCCTAGACCAGAGTTATCTGCCATTATTGGCCTAGCAAAACAAGGCCTGTCACTCAATACCGAGGCATTTGTATCCCGTAACATAATCACAGAATCGCTGAGGTTGGAAGGGACCTCTGGAGATCATCTAGTCCAACCCCCCTGCTCAAGCAGGGTCACCTAGAGCACACTGCACAGGATTGCATCCAAGCGTGTTTTGAATATCTCCAGAGAAGGAGACTCCACAACCTCTCTGGGCAACCTCTTCCAGTCCTCTGTCACCCTCACAGTGAAAAAGTATTTCCTCATGTTCAGATGGAGTTGTCTGTGTTTCAGTTTGTGCCCGTTGCCTCGCGTCCTGTCGCTGGGCACCACTGAAAAGAGTCTGGTCCCATCCTCTCGACACCCTCCCTTCAGATATTTGTATACATTGATAAGATCTCCTCTCAGCCTTCTCTTCTCCAGGCTAAACAGGCCCAACTCTCTCAGCCTTTCCTCATAAGAGAGATGCTCCAGTCCCC
>NW_020450894.1:282385-304282 GCF_003343035.1 Apteryx rowi | reverse complement strand
CCACCACCTGTGTCAAGAAGTTGTCACCAATGCTCTGCAGGAACCTCCAGGACTGTTTGTGCCTAGCTGTGTTGTCTTTCCAGCAGATATTGGGGTGGTTGAAGTCCTCCATGAGAACCAGGGCCTGGTTTTTAATGCCATATAGTGGGCAATGCTTTAAATATCAGGAGCGTCAATCTTGTTTCTTGGTGAAAACTGGAAAACTTGCTACAATTACAAAATTACTTGTTGTGTGCATTCTAGTGGTCTCATACAAATAGAATAACCTTAGTGGAAAAGGTTTAACATCATGAAGTGAGGACTGATGGATAAATCAAAGAGCAGGGTGCAGAGGAAAATGAGGAGCACAGCTGTGAAAGAAAAAGGAGTAAGAACAGGTAGGAAAGAAGCAATAGATTTTGGAGGACAGAGGAAGTAATGGTGAAGTTGGCATGGGGATGATGTAGAAAACAGTATAGAAAGGTCTGCAATAAAGATATGGGTGTGAAATTGGGGATTATGATGGAGAATAGACAAGATGCCAAGATTTGGGAGCGAGCGGAAAGCAGATACAGAATATACTGAAGTATGTGTGTGGAGGGAGATTAGTAATCGCTAGTAATTGGAAAGGCAGATGACAGTACAGGAGGGAAGGTCAGGGGCCAGAGATGAAGAGTAGGTTACCAGTAATTGCTGAATAAAGGACAAATTCTGAATGCAAAGGCTAGGAGCGTATAAGTAATCCTGCATCCTAAATCTTATCTTTTGTCTGCTACTTTGGTTCAATCCCTAAGAACTGTATCCTTCATATAGGGCTTCAGTCAAAAGTCTCTGCTACCACTTATTTTCTTTTATATAATATAGGCAGCATCTTAATGCCTTTCTTTCTTCTTGTATATCTTATACAGCTATATACTATATATATACACTATATAGCTGTATAAGCTTTGTATAGCTTATATATAATTGTATATAGTTTATATAGCTTAGAGACTGAAATTGATTTTCTGACTTCTCCAGTGTTGCAGCCTTTAAATATTGGCATCACACCTATCTCTTCTACTGGCAGCAACAAGGGACAGGTTCAGATATCTTTCAGTTCCTAGTAAATGCTGCCTTAGACCCTACCCCAGAACTGGAAAACTTAAATTAAAATGTCTGATGTTCAATGAGCTGATTTTTCCCACTCACAATTGTGAATCATTTGTTTTAAAAAATAGTACTTTACTGAAAGAAGAAAAGACAATTCAGGAGTGAAATAGGTCTATGTAGTATACCTAATTACTTCTTAAAGTATAACAATAACTAAAGTCCTCTCCTCTGGCTTCTTGGTGGGTGACTGCTTGTAGCTGGCTTGCTTCCCACTTCTTTCAGTAACACATCACTCAGATTGTGGCTTAAATCATATGGCTCAGTTGCTTACTTTGATTTAAACTTCTGTGAATCCCAGCTCCACTATATGTTCCTGCCTGCTGTAGTTTTTTCACCTTACTTTGTTTGCTAGTCCTGCCCTGCGGTCACTCTTCTAACCCCCTAGCCAATCCATCTTTGCTAGCAACTTCAGTTCTTTACTTATTTCTGCTTCCTAAGCAAGATTACGTGTAGCATTATAGACTACATAAAATCTCTCTTGTTCTTGGTCTCTTCTGTTCTCCCACTTAGAGAAGACTTTTTAAAGTTTCTTGCCTTTCTTCTAGTTTAGAACTTCTGCGCAACATAACTGCAAGCTGTTGCTTACAATTAAGTGTTTGCTATCTCAGGAATGTGTAGGCATAATTGCTTGACAAACTTTTACTTGTTAAATAGTGGAGGCATCTGTTATAACTCTTCTTTGACATATCTTCTTTGAAAATATATGATAAACTGATACATAAATTCAACATGATTTTAGGTCTTTCTGTTGGTATGTTATTCTTCCGTCCACCAAATATCAACAGAGCTTTCCCCTCTCAAGGTTGTGGGGTGTTGTTTTTGTTGTTGTTGCTGTTGTTTTTTAAGCTCCTAATTTACTGCCAAGCTGTAATTCTTTTTCCTTTCTGGGATGGGTGTGTTGGGGAGGTACAAAGGAATATAATCTAATCATTTGGGCAGGGAGAGTGGGCCAGAAGCTAGATGTAAGATTGCAGCATATGCTGTATAGTTGATTATGGTACTAATAAGGGTTGTACTTAGGTGTATATTGATAGATCTTTTCACTTTTCATTTTATTGCTTTAGAGTATTTGTTAGATATGTATAGCAACACTAACTACTTCATGCTAAAGTATAAGTATATTCAGCTAGGATATTCACCTTCATTTTTCTTGGACATATGTTTTCCCAGATGTACTGCTGGAAACAGGTTAATAGAGGTAATTTGCTGCCTTTGGGTTATAAATGCCAGCCATGCTGAAAACTATTTCTGCAAATACTTAACTTTATGTATGCATTAGTCATGCTAAAGTTGATATGTATTTTCTTATGAGTAAAGTTCAATATATGTACCTATTATTTAAAGATCAGGAACAAAGACTACATATTCCAAAAGACAACTGTAAAGCCAAGGCAGTGGAAGAACTTCAATTACAAGTAAGATTACAGTAAATTAATTGCAGTAAATTACGTATTTAGATTATACCAGGCATTTAAAATATATTAAAAATATATACATGCTTGTTTTAAAGTTACTTTTAAAGCTATGTTGAATACAAAACAATGCTTTTGCTTTTTTTCCTGTTATATTAGCACCATGGAGATTTCACAGTATCACTTAGTGATGTGGTGGAAACTTGGAAATACTTGTTACATGACAAACTGGGATTATCATATAACATGGAAGAACCTGAAAATTATGCTGACCAAAAGAAAGCCTATGATACCTTCTTAGCAAGTAGCAATATGTTAGATCTAATAGATGTATGCCAGAAGTGTTATGAACTTGCACTTGTGTCTGAAAATGAAAGCATAACCCCTGTAAGTATTTTGTTTGTTCTCCAATATTGTTTTGACATATGTCTATATGGATTTATAATACTTCTAAAATACATATAAAAGCACTGAATTATTCATATGTTATTCTCCTTTCTATGCAGAAAACAAATGAGTTTAAATTGCTAAATCTTTTAAAGGGTTCTTAAATCCATTCAAAAATTATTTCTCTGTATCAGTGTGATGGATGGATCTCACTGCTCCTCTTTAAGAATATCTCTCTCTTTCAGAAACAGAACTGAAAAATGGACTGTAGAGATTTGATACAAGTAGAACAACACTTAGTGATTAATATGTGCAATATGTGTATTGATATTCAGTCAAAATATGTGTAATAGTTGCCACTTTAAAAGTACCACACTCTTAAACAAAAATGCCTATGCTACATGTAGTCCCATGTTACATTTTTCCAGTCACCAGAAGAGGTTGTTCTTCAGCCTCTCAGTCAAACATCTTTGTAGTTTATTGTCACTTAAATGTTCTGATAGCACTGCATGTGAGGCCATGCTCTAGGCTAGATAAATTGTAGTTTGTATTCCACCCTTAGGCTGTGAAAGTAAGATGAATTTGTTTAATCTGTATGCTATCAGATCAAAATGTATGCAAGTATCAATTTAAGATATGTTTGAGAGAAACACAGGTATTCCACATTATTTTATTTGATTCTGTTCTCTTCTTTTACTGTCCACTCTCTTAGCATTTGTAGACTTAACCAAATTACTATTCTTTCATCTTCTAAATTTGTAGGGTGTTCAATTAGATGGTTGTTTTAATATGAGGGAAGCTATTTAAGTAACTGAACACTGAACATTAGTTGCACTTAACTATTAATTATGAACATACCATGAATTATTATTTACACCATGATTAAAACACAGAGTTTACCTTCGAGCCCTCGTAAGAAAAAAAACGTTTTCACCATGAAAGTGGTCAAATATTGGAACAGGCTGCCCAGAGAGCATGTGGAATGTCATCTCTGGAGTTTGAGTAGATGACCTGCAGAGGTCCCTTCTACCTAAATTATTGTATGATCATATGACGAGTATGCTTTTAGCAAGCTTGCCTGCTTCAGTGAGCCTATACCCAATCAATCCTATAATTATTAGACATAAAAGAAATTATCAGAAGGACTAAAGTTCAGGTGGGGCAGGGAAGCTGAAATTTTTTGCTATTGTTGTGTGAAAGATAGAGGACTTGGGAAGATCAATGAGATCTTCCTAAACAGAGTGTAGCATGTTAAATGTTCTGCCCAAAGATAAGCAGCTGCTTTTAGTGTGAATGTCTTAAATTCCTATATGAGATATCTTTTTGAAGTTAATTTCAGTACTGTACCTCATTTCTCTCCTAAAACAGTTGTACTTTCAAAGCTGAAAGAAAAAGTAGCTTGTGGAGTCTGCTCTAAACTCAAAACACTAGCAGACTGGAGGAAGTTGTAGTTTTACTAGCTTTTAATACTACTTTTGCTTTTCACTGATTTTCAGATTTAAGTTTATTCAATCCGTTTTATTAAAGGTTCAACTGTTGGAATTTATTTCTGGTGTAATGAATGTACCAGAAAATAATGGTTCAATTCTCTCTACTCCTCCTACACCAGTCAACAGACAGGACCAGGAGAATGTGAAGGTAAAAACTGTCTCTTTTGTACTGTTCTGTATATATGCAAAAGTTAATACAAGGTGAAATATAACATAGTTTCCTTTTTCAATTAATGCTAGTAGAATTGCTGGCTTAAAATAGGGTGTGTGTATTCAAACTCTTATTACTTGTGTGTATTGCAGATGCGTGCACAGGGCTAAGTGCACAAACTTGCACTGTAGAAACTAGTCCTTTAATGGTAGCCACTTGATGTAGACTTATTCAATCTTGAAATACCAGGGAATACATTTTTTTGCAAGTATACTTGTCTTTCAAATGCTGCCTTTACTAAGAGTCAAATGATTTGCCCAGAGCTGCAAACTGAGGTGAGAGGTGAGGTAAACTTCTTGGGCTGGATTTTGTTAGCTTATATTCCTTTACATACAGAAGGAATCTTAACAGCAACAGCATTGGTAGCTGGAGCAAAGCAAACAAGATCTGCCTCTCCCAGTAGAGGACTGAGGACTGCCTGGGAATACTGATTCTCTTCTCTGATTCCTTCAGCACCCTAAAACAAGAATCTCAGAAAACTATATGACAGGTGCCTGAAATACTAGAGCTCTTGTCATTTCCAAACTTGTTTTCCTCATGATAAGAGGCAGTTTCAACAGGGTGCTTGAGTATAATTCAGAAAATAGGTCTGAATAAGCAAGCAAAAGTCTCCCCAAGTGTCTGACACCAGGTTGAAAGAATGTTTCAAAGTGAAATGCCCTTTGGTGCTTACACATTTGTTACTATGGTTCTTCCCTAGATAGCCATTCTACCACCAATATATGGTTTCCTTAGTGATAGAACTTTGCCATGTGTGGTAAAAATATTTCTTGCCCTTTTTTCCTTCTCTTGACTCTGTTTTCTCAGACCTCATACCAACATATTTTTGACTGTCTACACTTTTGTCCTATATTCTCTGTTGAGTGAGACATAGGTTTTCGGATTATCTTTCCTTTCATAAATGGTCGTGTGTGTGTGTGTGACAAAACTGTAATTCTTCAGTTCTGGGACTGTTGTTTGACAATGTTTTGCACCCTGTACAACAAAAGTAATTTTAATGTTATGTTTGGTGGAGTGGAGTTTTGTGGGTGGAGCTGGGTTACGATTTCTGACAAATCCTCAGTTAGTGGAGGTTTTGTGATTAAAATCCCATGGGTGTTGAGGGGAAAGAAAAATAGTGAATCTGAGGTGTAGCTGGAGGAATGTTTAAAATCTTGTCCTAGTTGAAGTTAATGGCAAATCCTTATGTGGTTTAATGGTGCTAATATTTTGCCTTAGGATAGAAAAGGAATATCTGTGAAGATTGTTCTAAGTAGAAAATTCAAAATAGAAATTGACAGCCAATTTTAGTAGTTAGAGATCATCCAAATACTTTGTGAATACTCAAGTATAGTATATGTAATTTTTAACACATATTCATCATGCTTGCTTTGATCAATGTTTCTAGAATCCTCATACATAGAGAATTAATTTGAAATTAAGCAAGGTGAAATTCTTACTTTTCCAAAAGTCTTATTATTATGTATTTAATTAGCTTTTTTTAAAAAAAAAGAACATAATTTAGCAGTGTGAGGACTAATTAGTGTGATGCTTTGTTATGCAGGTGACACACTTGGCGAAGAAGTTTGTTTATTCATATTTAAGCTTGTTGGTGAATTCTAAGAATGATCTGGCATTGGCTCATATTCTAAATGTTCCTGATAGAGGACTTGGTAGAGAAGCCTTCACTAACCTGAAGCACGCTTCACGGAAGAGAAAAATGTCCATTTTTCTGGTATGTGTATCAAATGAAACTTGCTAGAAGAATCTAGTTTGGCATGAGGGGCATTTGTACTTAAAGTAGTTGGAGTCAGCACAGTGCTATCTCAAAAATAGTCAGAATTAGATGAGTAAGAATTCTCAAAGAACACATGTAGTCTCTGATATTCAAAAGAATCAAATTTTGCATGCACAGTGGGCTGTGTGTAATAGACAACAGCAGTCCAAGGAAAAAAGTTCAGATATGTAACTGTTGCTGAAGCAACTGCATTCTCAGATTTTGTGGTTGAATAAATATGGAAAATTTGTGAAATCTCAATTCCAGGATTAATTGTTTTAGCTCCTGATGCTCTATTAATGTTGTGTAAAAGAAGGTTTGTGTTTGGACTGGATTTCTTACCTCTTCCTCAGAGTTGCCAAAGGGGAAGCTTCTCTACCGTGTAAAAAAGCCTTCTTTTCTGGCATCTGTATCATGGAGAGTCTTGCAAAGCCAAAATATTTTCCATTGGGAAAGCAAGATCCTATGAACTGTACTTTATCCACCGGAAATCTTTAACACAAGGCAGGAATACTGGCAGGTTTACTTTCTTTGCTAGAGTAATTCCAGTTGTACTCTTTCCAGTCCTAAGAGCTTTGTAATTTAGCTGTATAGTCGGAAAGTAAAATTTATTTGCAGAATTGATATTACTGCATCTGTGTCAAGCAAAATGGATTATTACCTCTACTTTCATTTTTCTAGAGAAACACTAAGCTGGCTAGTCTGACTGTTGCCTTAAAATTTGAAGTGGTATGCTTTAAGTTATTCTGGTTTGGGGAGGTCTCTTGTTTTCAGGGTTGTAATACTATATAAAATGTATGGAAGCTTTCAGAACTGAGTACCTGTGATGATAGGAGCCTTAACTGTCTTAATTTTTCAGAAGTTTTGAGTATATATTAATTTTATTTGCACCTCTAAAAAACAAAACAAAAAAACCCCTACACTACTGATGTCAACTTCTATATGCTCACCTTGAAAAACATTCTCAGGCCATGGGCTATCCTCTGAATGTGAGAATAGCTTTTGTGAGGTCAGCATGTGCATTTAAACAGCAAAATAAAAATTATACCCTGTACTAATAAAGTTTTCTCTGAATTGGCAAAAGGCCAATGTAAAATATCAAATTGGTTGGGTCATTTTCATTTTGTTTTGTGGGTTTTGTGTACTGCTGCACTAATAAGTATTAATCTTGCAACTATTTATGGTGAGATGTACAAAACTTATCACTAAGAGACGTTCTATTGGTTTCAGATTACCTCTGCTGTCAACTAGCTCTCATACATTATTTGTACATTCACAGGAGAGGATCACTTTTTCAAAATACATATGTTTTGGGTAGGACTACTGTTTCATATTTCTACATATTTTTCTGTTGACAGATGGCAACATCTTTTATCAGAACTGTAGAACTTGGAGGAAAAGGCTATGTAACTTCATTATTTGATCCTTTAAGAAGCCATGTAAAGGGGCTTACAGACTTTGTTAATTTTATTGACAAGTTGGAAGAAGTTGTTGGTGAAGTCTTGGATCCAAGGTAATAGAATTTGTCTGTCCTGTTGAGTGCTTTATTTACCTTTTTTTTTCCCGTGTGCATATGTCTGGGTGAGGAGAAAGAGAGTAAAATCTAATTATTTACTTACAGACTATTTCACAGTAACTTTCTACATCTTAAACCTTCTTATTAGAAAATATAAATATTTTGAGGATCAATTGGTGTAAACTTTTAGATTTTTTAGGTTATTCTTTATCTTAAATGTTTAGCAAATCAGTGCCTGTATTTGCTTCATTCCCTAATTGTAAATGAACCTCCAAAAGATATCAGACTTATGGGTTAGATAAATACATAAATTGATATGTTTGTTACTTACACATAATTGACTCCTTTTCGTAATCTCGCTGTACTTATACAAAGGGGTCGTCTTTGCTGCTCCTCTTTCCTTGATATTAAGAACTGACAATTATATTTGTTATCTAGCCTTTTTTCCCTTTTATTTTTAACTACATATACCAAGTATAAGAATTTTCTTGGGAAGGCTGTGGTGAAATTACTGGTTTTGAGTATTTTTGAAGACCTGAGGTTAGTCTTTTAGGATGCCTCATAAATGTTACAGTAATTACAAAGAGAAGCATGAGTACAGGATAGTCATTCCAAATAGTAAGTGCTGGCATTGGCATTAGGACAAAAAGAAAGACGAATTTTTCTTAAGCACTATAGAGAATGAGCTGTAATAGTCCTGTCCTCAATCCTAAAGAATTTTTTTTAGCTTGAACTGAGTCTAATCCACATGCAGTTCAAAACCAAATGTTATAAGCAAACCATAAGCATTACATAAATTACTGTTTAGCTTGCTCTGAAGCTCTAAGTGGGAAGTATTTTCTTATTTTTTTTCATTTTTTTTTCCTTCTGCTTTTTTGTTCTTTCATTCGAACCTCCTGGATGCTAGAGATGTGCTGTCTGTGTTTGTGATTAAAGAAATTTTTTGACCCAACATCTGATGTATGCTTTTTCTTTGTTTAAATCATGTCTCGCACACTATACATTTATAAAGATAAGAAATGGAAAAACATCTATGTGCATCAATTTATCTTTTTTGGGGCAGGAAGACCATTTTTTTTCCAGGCACCTACAGTTAAACAAAGGATAACATATAATGCTATATCTTGTTAACTACCCTTCTGTTTAAGGCATGTGAAGAAAATCAGAGTAAGATAGTTGTTGGTAATTATCAGTTTTGAATTGGGAGAATTGTCTAGAGTTTGGAAATTCTTTTAAGCATTGAGCTATTTATTCTGCTGCTTCCTTTTTTTATTTCTGTTGCTGTACCTGCTGTCCTTTTCTTCAAAGTCCTAGTTCCTATTGTCATTTGATTTAGATAGTACAACAGTCTGTCTCCCTTTGGGATATAAATCTTTTCAGCATCAGATTCTGGCACATTCATTAGGTTGCACATGTATGTTTAGTTGTCATTGGTTGCATCACTGACCAAGAACAGAAGTCAGCTGAACTTCTGTGCTGTTTCTAGTATCTGTTGCTGGGCTCTGTACAGGTTTTATAACCGCAAGATGTGAAATGCTGTATTATTTTTTTATTTTATATGTAGTAGCTCAGTGGTTAGAGTAATACAGCATTCAGTTGACTGTCTTTGTCTTTCTTGAAAGAATCTTCATTAGTATGCTGAAGTTCTCAAAGACTGTAGGACTAAGATATGGCTTAGAAACCTTAAGGAATCATGACACTGATGAACAAAAATAAACCACTACATTTTTCCCTCTGAAGTGTTTAGTAAGCCACATGAGTGGGAATGGTCTGTATGTCAAAAAGACGCTTTCCTTCATCTACTTGAATCATGTTCTTTTGCTTTAAAAACTTAGAAATTTAATTGAGGATATTGGACAATGATGGACTATGCTTAAGAATAGTTTGAACATAACAGATATAATGCAACCAAGTGTGTGCTGATCTGCTGAGAGTAAAAAGATTTTTTTATTGCCCTCCAGTCATTTGCCTAAAGAAGAAACTGAACAGTAGATGAGTGAAAGCTGTAGTAAAGAGTGGAAATTTAATGAAAGTACAATGATTTGATTCAAATGTGGCACAAAGTGCACTTCTCCTACTTCAAAGTTTGCTTACAAAGGTACAACAAACTTCAGTAGTTTCAGGGAGTATTCACTGAGCAGAACACATATATTTACAATTCTCTGGAATTTTGAGCTAGCTGAAGTTTGCCTCACCTCACTCTACAGATGTGTAAGTTTTGAAGAAAGAGATAAAATTTCAAGAGTCAGTAGCATGAGTGTTCCTTGAAGTTTTGGGGTGTTATAAGACTTGTAACCCTGCAGCTATTTACAGATTCTAAGTAGACTTGCTTGGACAAGCTTTATGTAATAAATGGAGAGCTTGTATAATCTACTTTTTGTACCTGTTTCTTGACAAGAAACATATCGATATTGCATTGTCAATGAAGTGGATGATTGTCATACACCTTAGGATCTGGACATTTCTAATGGTATAAATGAAAAAGTGCAGTATTCATCCATCATTCTGGAAGTCCTTCTCTTTCAGACCAGATAGTAATGCTTCTTGCATCCAGAAAGAACTCTTCTGGAATGGCATTTCTGTGAAGTTTGCAAAATCTATATATGATTTAAAACAAAGTGATGGAAAGGCATTTGTCCTATTGGTGGCTGCACTTGTGGGTACTTTGGTACTCCCCCCCCCCCGCCCCACCCCGATTTGGGCTCTGACTTCGTTGTAAGCACTAACCGCTAGGTGACACTATTGCACAGCTCACATTAGTAGCAGTTTAAGCCTAAAGGAGTGAGTATGACGCTTTGGAGTGGGTCTTCATGTCAGGCCCGTGAGCAGTCTTTCACAGTTAGTTTTAGAAGTTATACAGTTTGACTTGGGCATTCACGTGGATTAGTGCATTGAGCTTTCTCTGATAGGGGAAATGACATTTTTCTTGTGTTTTGCCTTTGTGAAGTTGTGATTACATCCGAAGATATAATACTGCTTTGGGAAAGAAAGCATATGAGACTTTATATGGTCTTGTGCTGAATGTTTGGGTTAATTGGATAACATTCACAAAGCCTTAGTCTTGCATCCTGAAGTTGTAACTCTGGATATGTGCACGTGCAAAGCAGTGTATATAGATAGCACTCTTTGAATTTAGGATCATAGAATAATTCAGGCTGGGAGGGACCTCAGGAAGTCTCAAGTCGAACATCTTTGCAGCAGCGTCAGTTATGAGGTCAGACTAGGTTACTCAGGGCTTTATCTGGTTGAGTCTTGCAAACCGCCAAGAATGGAGACTGCATAATCTCTTTTGGGCAACCTGTTCCACTGCTTGCATGTCCTCATGGTAAAAAGTTTTCCTTATATCCAGCTGGGACCCCTCTTGTTTCAATTTATGCCTGTTATCTCTTGTCCTCCCACCAAGCACCACTGTGAGGAGCCTGGCTCCATCATCTTGATTACTTCCTTGTAGGTATTTACAGAATCATACAATAGTTGAGGTAGGAAGGGACATCTGGATATTGTCTAGCCCAACCCCCCTGCCCTGCTCAAAGCAGTGTCAACTAGAGCAGGAGTGTGCTCCTGTGTCTCCAGGACTGTGTCTGGTCGGTTCTGAATAGTGTCCAGGGATGGAGACTCCATAACGTCTCTGGGCAACCTGTTCCAGCATTCAGCGGCACTAACAGTAAAGAAATGTTTTCTTATGTTCAGATGGAATTTCCTGTGTTTCAATTTGTGCTCACTACTTCTTGTTCAGTTACTGGATATTACTGAGAAAAGTCTGTCATCTTTACTCCTGTCTATCAGATATTTATACACACTGNTAAAGACGTTTTTCCTCATGTTCAGACAGAACTTCCTCTGTTTCAGTTTGTGACCGTTGCCTCTTGTGCTGTCGCTGGGCACCACTGAAAAGAGTCTGGCCCCATCTTCTTTACACCCTTCTTTCAGATATTTATACACATGGATAAGATTCCCCCCCCCTCATTCTTGTCTTCTCCAAGCTAAACCATCCCAGCTCTCTCAGCCTTTCCTCATATGAGAGATGCTTCAGGTCCCTAATTGTCTTTGTGGCCCTTCGCTGGACCTGTGCCAGTAGGTCCATGTCTGTCTTGTACTGGGGAGCCCAGAGCTTGACAGAGCACTTCACATGTGGTCTCACTAGTGTTGAGTAGAGGGGAAGGATTGCCTCCCTTAACCTGGATGTTGTTGGCCTACTTTGCTGCAAGGGCACATTCCTGACCCATGGTCAACTTGTTGTCCGCTAGGACCCCCAGGGCCTTCCCTGCAAAGCTGCTTTCCAGCTGGTCAGCCCCTGCCTGTACTGGTGCCTGAGGTTATTCCTTCCCAGGTGCAGGACTTTGCATTTCCCTGTGTTGAACTTCATGAGGTTCCTGTCAGCCCATTTCTCCAGCCTCTTGAGGTCCCTCTGAACAGCAGCACAACCATCTGGTGTACCAGCTGCTCCTCCCAGTTTTGCATCCTCTGCAAACTTGCTGAGGGTGCACTCTGTCCCATCACCCAGGTCATTAATGAAGAGGTTAAACAGTATTAGCCCCAGAATCCACACCTATGATACCCCACTAGTGACTGGACTCCAGCAAGACTTTTTGCCACTGATCGCAACCTTCTGAGTCCGGCAGTTCAGCCAGTTTTCAAGCTACCTCACCATCCCCATATTTAGCTTGTACTTCATCAGTTTGTCTGAGAATGTTATGGGAGACAGTGTCAAAATCCTTAGTAAACTCAAGATAAACAGCATCTCCTGCTCTCTCCTCATCTACCAAGTCAGTCATTTCTTCATGGAAGACTATTAGGCTGGTGAAGTATGATTTTTCCCTGTGTAAATCAATGTTGACTACTCGCAATCACCTTCTTGTCCTCATGTGTCTGGAAATGATTCCCAGGATGAGTTACTCCACACCTTCCCAGGGGTCAAGGTGAGCCTGACTTACCTATAATTCCCCAGATCCTCCTCCTTGCCTTTCTGGAAGATAGAAGTGACTTTTGCTTTCTCCCAGGCCTCTGGGTCCTTTCCTCATTGACATGACCTTTCAAAGATGATCAAGAGTGGCCTTGCAATGACATCAGCCAACTTCCTTAGCACCTGTGGATGCATCCCATCAGCATGTACAAATCATGGATTTCTGTATGTCCAATTAGTTCAAATGTTCCCTAACCTCATGCTCCTCAACTGAGGGCAAGTCTCTCTTCCTCCGTACTTTCCCTCTGTTCTCAGGGGCCTGGGATTCCTGAAGGTCAGTCTTACCAGTAAAGACTGAGGTGTAGAAGACATTGAGTACCTTTTCCTTTTTCATGTCCTTTGTTACCCAATCCTCTACCCCATTCAGCAGCAGGCCCACATTTTCCCTAGTTTTGCTTTTGTTACTTATGTGCTTGTAGAAGCTCTTGTTGCCCTTCGTGTTCCTTGCCAGATTCAACTCCAGGTGGGCTTTGGCTTTCCTAACCTGGTACCTGCACACTCGGACAGTGTCTCTCTATTTCTCTCCAGGTCACCTGCCCCTCCTTCCACCTCTTGTGTGCTTCCTCTTTGTTTGAGTTTTGTCAGGAGCTTCTTTCATCTATGCAGGCCTCCTGCTGCCTTTGCTTGATTTTCTGCTGATTGGGCTGGACAGTTCTTGAGCTTGAAGGAGGTAATCTTTGAAATGTCAACCAGCTCTCCTGGACTGCCCCCACCCTTGTCTCCAGGGCTGTATCCCACAGAATTCTTCCAAGCAGCTCCCTGAAGAGGCCAAAATCCGTGGTTATGATCCTGCTTTTTTTCCTGCTCCCTCCTTTCAGGATCCTGAACTCCACTGTCTCATGGTCCCTGCAGCCAAGGCTGCCCTTGACTTTCATATCCCCAACCAGTCCGTCCTTCCTTTGTAAGCCTGAGGTCCAGCAGAGCACCTTTCCTTGCTGGTGCCTTAAACACCTGTGTTAGGAAGTTGTCATCAGTGCACTCTGGAAACCTCTTAGATTGCTTGTGCCCTGCTGTGTTGTCTGTCCAGTAAATAGCAGGGTGGTTAAAGTCCCCTATGAGGACCAGGGCCTATGAACATGCAGCTTCTTCCAGTTGTCTGAAGATGGCCTCCTCTACTTCTTTTTCCTGATGAGGAAGTCTATAGCACAACTTTAGCCATGTTGGTCTGCCTCCTAATCCTGACCCATCAGTTCTCAGATGGCTCATGCTTTATCTGCAGGCAGAGCTCCATGAATTCCAGCTGGTCTCTCTCATAAAGGGCAACTCCCCTTCCTCAGCTTCCTGTTCTGTCCTTCCTAAAGAGCCTATATCCATCCATCCATCCTCTACTGGAAGGCTGCTAGTAGGTGTGTGCGTGTGTCTGTCTCTGGCCCCCCCCCCCCCCAAGCCTTTTCTTCTCCAAGCTGAACAAGCTGATCCCTTAGCCTCCCCTCACAGGGCATGTGCATCAGTCCCCTGACCCTTTTGGTGGCCCTCTGTTCACTTGCTCCAGTTTATCAGTGTCTTTCCCAGACTGGGGGGCCCAAAACTGGATGCAGTATTCTAAATTGTCTAAATTCTGTGATTAGAGAGGGATTATCACACTCCTCAAACTACTGGCTGTGCTGCTGTCAGTGCAGGCAAGGATACTGTTGGCTTGCTTTGCTGCCAGAGAAACACTGCTAGCTCACGTTCGGCTTGCTGTTCACCAAGACCCCCAGGTCCTTTTCTACAGAGTTAGTCCCCAGCCTGTACCACTTAAAAGATCCATTTCTGAGTGCAAGACTTTGCATGTCCTGTTGAATTTCATATAGTTCCTGTCAGTCCATTCCTCCAGTCTGTCCAGGTCCCACTGAATGGCAGCCCTCGAGCATATTAACTGTTCCACCCAAGTTGGTGTCATCTGCAAACTTGATGAGCATGCACTTGGTCACTGCTTTCAGGTCACTAATAAAGTTATTAAATTGGACAGGTCCCAGGATAGACCCCTGCGGTACTCCATTTATCAGCCACCCAATACAGTACAACATGTTAACTGCTACCCTCTGAATCTGTTTGTACAACCAGATTTTACTCATCTAGTTGTCCATCCAGCCAGACTGTAGCATCTGAACTTGGATGTGAGAATACTGTTTGAGATGTTGAAAGGTGCTGAAAGGCTTGCTTAAAGTCTATGTCATCTGCTGTCCTTCCTGTGTCCACAAATCCAATCATTTCGTTATAGAAGGCAAACAGGTTAGTTGGGCATGATTGAAGCTCGATAAATCCATGCTGTTACCAGTCACTATCTTCTTCTTTACATTCCCAGGAATGTCTTCTAAGGGAACTTGCTCCATGATTTTGCCAGGGACTGAAGTGAGGCTTGACAGATTTGTTGTTTCCCAGATTGTCCTTTTTGCCATTTTTGAAGATGGGTGCAACATCTGCTTTTCTCCAGTTGTTGGAGACCTCCCCTAATCTGCATGACCTTTGAAAGATGATAGAGTGTGGCCTTACAAGGACATCAGCCAGTTTTATTAGCACTCTTGGATGCAGCCTGTCTGGTCCCATGGACTTGTATGTGTTTTCTCAGTAATCTCTGACTTGATCGTCATCTACTGCTGGTAGTTCTTCTCCTTTGTGAAATCTTTCTGTAAGCATAGAGGCCTGGGAGGCTTTGCTGGAGAAGACTGAGGTATCAAGTGCCTCAGTTTTATCTGTCCACTGTCATTAAATCACTTGCTTCATTCAACAACAGCCCCTCATTTTCCTTCTTCAGCCTTGTAACGCTGACATAGCAATAGAAGCTCTTGCCTTTACCATTTCCCATAAATCTCAACTCTAAGTGAGCTTTGGCTTTCCTGACACCATCCTTCCATGCCTGAGCAGTGTTTCTGAATTCTTCCTTTGTAGCCTGTCCCTGTTTCCCTGTCCTGTATATTACCTTTTTGCATTGGAGCTTCATCATCCATTCCATGTTTAACCAAGCTGGTGTCCTTGTATGTCTACACATTTTCTTGAGTATTACAACAAACTGTTCTTGTGCTTGTGATATGCTGTCCTTAAAGATATGCTGGCTTTCCTGAGCTCCTTTGCCCTTCAGAGATGCCTCCCATGGGATCCCACTTGCCAGTTCGCTGAATAAGCTGAAGTCGCTCTCCTGAAGTCCATGGTCTATACTCTGCTGCTTTGCCTTCCTCACTCCCCTAGGATCTTGAACTCTACTATTTCATGGCCACTGCAGCCAAGTCTACCATTGATTTTTCACATACCCAAACACTTCCTTCTTATTAGTGACTAGCAGACCCAGCTGCATGTCACCCTGGTTGGCCCATTCAGTACCTGTACCAAGAAGTTATCCTTCGCACCGTCTGAAATTAACTGGACTGCTTGCATCCCACCATGATGCTCTTCCAACAAATGTCAGGGAGAATAAAGTCCCCGGTGAGATCAAGGGTTTGTGATTCAGAGCATTCTGAGACTGGAGTTGTTTTAAGAAGACTTTGTATTTGAGAATAGAATTAGACTGCTAATCTCTTCATATAATTCCAAATTAAAAAACTGGGTATCTGTCCAGTTCAGTTCTTATTAGGTTCTAAAATAAACTGCTTACCAAATCTATAATGAAGAAGAAAGCTGTGGGTTTTTTGCCTGTGACAGATGTAGCTAATGTGATGACTTGATGTTTATAATCTGTTTTAAGACACTTTTTCCCACTGCATAGCTTACATAACTATATGTCATATATTTTTTCCCCTCTGTTGGAGAAATTGGAATGAAAAAATAAAAATGCTGACCCTAGTATAATAGAATTTTGATATATTCTTTTCTGTTCTTGGAATGGGCTTCAGGAGTCTGTTCTGCTTTTTATCAGGTTTTGAATATTGTCCACATTCTCAGCTCTTTTTCTATATGCTACTTTAGTATTTTTTCACAAAAGATTTATTCCCAGAAAATAAGTAAAAATGCTTCTGCCTCATATTAACATTGCACACTTAGGCCCCAGTCTGTAAGAAGAGTTCTTGATGATGTCGGTTAGATTCTAGGTAGACAGAAGAGCTTGTTTATGTGATAATCTCAGTAAGAGCAAGATCTACAAGGCATGCAGTTAATCTCTTATATAAATCAGTGGCCCTTAACATAAGAAACAGGCTAGGTTGATAAGGAAAACTGGAACACAAATGCTGTAAGGTAAAAGAGCTCAAACAGGCATGAGCTCTGAGGTTTTTTTGTTTCTTTGTTTTTTAATAGAGGCACTCAGTGACAGAAGATGACTTATGACTTATAATGCTTAATATTAGGTAGAGTTTTACATTGAACTAGTTTTTTAAACTCCCATTAGAATCAATGGTGAAAACAAGGTATTTCTAGGATGTGATTTTATCTTAATGTAGGCATCTGTTTTTCTCTGGCTGGAGGACAGTGAGATGAATCCCACCCGAACTGTCTACTCTTCTTTTAGTGCTGGTTCACTCTGAGGATAGTTAGCCATTCCTTCAGTCAATTCTTATCAAAGCTTAAATGTCGTAAGTCTTTTAGATTTAACTTCACTGAAAAACAAGGATACTTAAAAGCGATAGAATCCGGAAGGTAAGAAGTGTCTTATTTCAGAGCCTCGTTCTTGGATAATTGTTCCTAAACAGACTTTCCAAACAGTCACCCTGGCAGGGTAGAAGAGAGATGGCACAGAGGTTCCTCAGTCTGAGAGAGGTTGCAGAAAATCAGTGAGAGAAGGATGGCATGAGGATGCTTACAAGGGAATAGGGAAACTTAGTAAGTTTTTGGTGTATGCTGTCCTCTCTGCTGTCAAAAGCTACAGAAGTGTAACTTGTTAATTTAGTATTTCCCAAATTATGATCTGGAGCTGTTCATAAGAATGAGTCAAACAAATGTGTCATTTAGGTTATTTCTATAGGTCTTTCCAGTTTAAAAAAAAAATAAAAAAATTGATGGTAAGGGTCAGTGATGGCCAAAAGTGGCCAATGGGTGACAGTGATCAGCTGGTCTAAAATATTTGGGAATGATTAATTAAAAAAAAAGTTAACAGAACATTAAGTCTGTAAAGTTAAACACTTGGAGACTGTCTGTGAAGTCTTATTTCAGTCTCCTGAGAACCATGCATTAAAATAGTCTTGAATTGTGTGGTCACATGTCACCCCTTCACCTGACCCACCCAGCAGTCCTGCCTTATTTTGTGGATAGAAAATAAGAGAATAAATCAGGAAAGTAATGGAAAATAAATACAATGCAAAATGGGATGGAAAATAAATATAATAAAATAAATGAAGAATAAATCAGGATTGTGTAATGGACAGTGGTGTTTGTTGGACCCTTTCTTCATTTGTTTCAGGAGTTGGATTGTGGCATTGCAAAAGGGGAGGAGTACTTGGTTCTAGCTCTTCTGCCACAGATTTACTGGGCAATCCTGGATGAGCCACTGCTGGCCACTGTTGGACTTGGTTGAGTCCACTCAGTGGAAGATAACCACTGTGCTGTCAGATCCAGGCTTTGGGTCTGAACATTCCTTGCCAGTAGGTGGCAGATGGTAACTTTAAAGTGTGTTTTGTTTTGTTTTGTTGGTAAGCTTTATAATTATTCTAAAGCAGGTTCTTTGGTTATTTCTATCATAGATAAGGATAGCTGTGGGTTTTCCAGTTGAGGCTTCTTTCAGTTCATACCTCTTGAACAAGGAAATATTCTTGCACATGATTCAAAAGAGAAGAACATTTCCTGGTGTTTAAAAACAAACAAACAAAAAACCCCTGCTATCTTATAACATCTGTTATATTGGTAACTGACAGATATTTACTGCTAACTGGATTTGATAGGAGTCCTCCTTCTGTATGCCTCAAAAGCCCAAGGAGGTGAGAATGAAGCACTTTCTCCTAGAATATTTCATGTCAGCAGCCCGTTCTCTATTGCCTTAGACAAACGTCACTGCTTCCATTAATGTACCAAGTTGGTTCTTGAATTCAATTGTTTCTTGCTTCTTTTTCAGAATTAAGAAGAATTAAAATTCTTAATTTTTGCATCAGTCTGACTGATGAAAATAGTCAGATCAATCTAAAGGCAGATAACTTCATCCATGTAATTCCATATTCAGAATAAATCTTTGCTGCTCTCATAGCTGTTAGGAATTGTAAGGTGGATAAGTTTTCCACCTTCTTCAGTTCATATAAAAAATTACTATATAGCACTATGTCAAATATTTACAGTCCAGTTAAATTCAGCTGATTAACTGATTGTCTAGGTAATGTAAACATATAAAAGAGCAATGTATCAGAGTAATCTGGCATAATGTCTACTTTTATTAAATACGAGTTGCATTTTTTTAATCACATTTTCCTTTCATCTCTATGCTTTTAGTTGATCTTCCTTTAAACCTCACTAACGATGAGGTCCTACAAGTGGATTGGTAGTTGCTCAGGTCACTTATTATTTTAAATATAACTATTATTTTTACTGTTGAATTAGTTTAATTCCATCTTTAAGGTACTTATTTCTTAAGTTTTTTGATGCAGTGAATTGTCTTTTCTGGGAAACACATGATATTCCGCTGCCACAGAAAGGACAATATGAACTTGGACAGTGCCCTAGCCATCTCCTTGTGTGCTGTAGATGGCATATATAACTGTTGAATACCTCTCCTATTCAGACTGGATTGACTGTACGTTTTCAAACTATAAGACTGATTAGTTAGGGTTTTCTAAAAGAGCTTTGAAATATTTACGACATAACACAAATGAAGTGGATTCAACATTTTTATAAATATATTCAAGCCTTTAATAAAATCAAATCTCACATCATAGCATATTCTGTTATATCCTGGTGTAAAATGGCACAGTGTTTCAATACTAATCCACACACACATTAGATCAGCATTTTATGCCTTGGCCTGTTTATATGAATTCTAGCTGAAGTATGAATAAACTTTTCCTTTTCTTTGCTCCAGCTAGTACTGTGTATATCTGATGGGCAACTGGAACTCTTTCCTGGAAAAGAAGAAGGAATATGGGAAGAAAGAGATTAAATGAACTTTACTTCTAATAGCAAATATCCTCAGTTGGCATTGGGTAGTAGAGGCAAAAAAATAAACATAGAGAATGTGTTTTTATCAAGATTTTTTCCTTGGTGAAAAGCTACAGTGTAATCAAAAATTGCATATGCTACATAGTGCTTAAATTAAGGGCATGTTTACATGAATTAACTAATGCCCAGCAGTGTATAGAATAATCTGTATTCTTCTAGGCTACTTATATAAAAATGTGTGGAAATTATAATGTGCATAAGTTCCCGATTTCTGTAGACAGAAAGGACTGGCTTGCAAAATTAGTTACCTTCAGTCAATCCCTTCACCTGCTTGTTTGCCTTGCTGAGTTCTAGGTTTAATGCAGTTTTTGTGGAGCAGATGCTGCTTAGTTAATACAATACTTCTCTTATTTGAGGGTATTATTTTGGAAAGTGTCAGTTAAGGGCAGAGGGAAATAAAGCAGTTTGGCAAGAAGTATCAGGAGCCTTGGCTACAGTTCCTGTGTGTATCTCTGAGACAAATTTCTTCAGAAATTTCTTCAGCAATACTCTCTTCTTACCTCTTGACAGCTTGCACTGCATGCTTTTTTTCCCCCCTTGAACTTTTCATTCTCTTGTGGTTAGACTGAACTGTGTTTTTTGGAGCAGTGGCACACCAGCATCACTTCTTTTTCTTTTTTTTTTCTTCTTCTTTTTTTTTTTTTAATACTATCCTTTCTAAGATGAGATAGTTCTTGACCTGCGTGCAGAGAGACTTCACATAGCAACTGTTCTTTTGGCTAACTGCATGCATTATGCTTAAACTTTTGCAAAACAGAATCTTTTTCTATTTAACTGATCCCACAAATCTAATGTGAATTGGATTGTATTTTACTATTATTAAATGAATAATCTTTAAAAGATGAAACTGAGAATTGTGTGGCAATAGTTGGGTCTGAGTACCTGGAAAAAGCCAAAGAAGTTTCAAGTTAGCTTCGGAGTTTCTAATTTATTTACAGGAGTTTTGTTCAGCCAGAATAACCCAAAACAGCAAGATCTCTGGCCTCATTCCCTCCATGTAATTTAACAGAAAACAGTATAAACAAACCAGTTTTCCTATATTGACTCAGTCCCTGTCCTTCCCTTGCCCTGCCCCTTTATTTTACATTTTGGGGTATGAATCTAGATAGGCAGAGTTCCATTTGATGGAGACAGTTGTAGCTGGAATTCTAGAAATCCTCTTCAGGTTTTAATATGTACAAAACATAGTTGTCTTTGAGTTCACGTGATATCCTTTTAGAAGTAGCAGGCAAGAGCTACTGAGCATGGAGGAAGTTGAAATACTAGCAATCATCTCACTCTTGCCTATGTCACCTAAAGCATCAACGGCATTAGCACTGTTGAGTGCTTTTGTTTTGTTTTGTTTGGCAGAGGTGTGATTTGCAGCATCATAGACTCACCTGAAATTTCTTCCTTAAGTGCCAATAGCAACTCAGACTTCAGGATGTGTGAACAAATACGGAGTGGTTTTTTAGTCTGTGGTACAGTAACACCAATACTATTGGTGTCTGAACTAGATAGATTGGAGTTAGGCTATACTTAAAATGCTGCATTTCTGCTTTTATTTGGATTATAAACCTAACTGTAGAAAAACAAAGTAAAACATCAGTAATTCTGAAGTTACATGCAAGATTTAACAGGCTACTTCTTTCTTTTCAGATGATGGGATTTAAGTTTGGCCATCCTGTACAATGACTATTTGTTGCAGGAACATGGGTAGTGTTTCCTCAAGTCTGAGAAAGAAACTGTAGGTTAATTAGAGAAGGAAGATAAATTATTGCAACAGATCTTGAAGTGGGATGACTGTAGAGGAAGAATTCTTAGAGCAGGAGCTCTAGATGAACAGAATTGCTTTTGCTGACATTATACTTATGCTTTATAAAACTGTAACTTGAAAGAGTTGTGTACGAGGTGGCAATCCTGTCCTGAGTCAGGAAAACAGCAACTGCTTTTGCACCTAGTAAGGAATCACATACACAAGGGCTTAAAAAAAAAAAAAAAAAAA